>NC_091980.1:243921859-243988015 GCF_044704955.1 Pristiophorus japonicus | reverse complement strand
GAGGGTGGGGGGAAGAGGGAGAGGGTGGGGGGAAGAGGGAGAGGGTGGAGGGAAGAGGGAGAGGGTGGGGGAAGAGGGAGAGGGTGGAGGGAAGAGGGAGAGGGGTGGGGGGAAGAGGGAGAGGGTGGAGGGAAGAGGGAGAGGGTGGAGGGAAGAGGGAGAGGGTGGAGGGAAGAGGGAGAGGGTGGAGGGGAAGAGGGAGAGGGTGGGGGGGAAGAGGGAGAGGGTGGGGGGGGAAGAGGGAGAGGGTGGGGGGAAGAGGGAGGGGGGGGGGGAAGAGGGAGTGGGGGGGGGGGGGGAAGAGGGAGTGGGGGGGGGGGGAAGAGGGAGTGGGGGGGGGGGGAAGAGGGAGTGGGGGGGGGGGAAGAGGGAGAGGAAGGGAGGAGGGAGGAGGAAGGGGAGGAGGGGGAGAGGAAGGGGAGGAGGGGGAGAGGAAGGGGAGGAGGGGGAGAGGAAGGGGAGGAGGGGGAGAGGAAGGGGAGGAGGGGGAGAGGAAGGGGAGGAGGGGGAGAGGAAGGGGAGGAGGGGGAGAGGAAGGGGAGGAGGGGGAGAGGAAGGGGGAGGGGGAGAGGAAGGGGAGGAGGGAGAGGAAGGGGAGGAGGGGGAGAGGAAGGGGAGGAGGGGGAGAGGAAGGGGAGGAGGGGAGAGGAAGGGGAGGAGGGGGAGAGGAAGGGGAGGAGGGGGAGAGGAAGGGGAGGAGGGGGAGAGGAAGGGGAGGAGGGGGAGAGGAAGGGGAGGAGGGGGAGAGGAAGGGGAGGAGGGGGAGAGGAAGGGGAGGAGGGGGAGAGGAAGGGGAGGAGGGGGAGAGGAAGGGGAGGAGGGGGAGAGGAAGGGGAGGAGGGGGAGAGGAAGGGAGGAGGGGGAGGAAGGGGGAGGAAGGGGAGAGGAAGGGGAGAAGGGGGAGGGAAGGGGAGGAGGGGGGAGGGAGGGGAGGAGGGGAGAGGGGGGGGGAGGGAGAAAGGGAGGGGGTGGAGGGAGAGAGGGAGGGGTGGAGGGAGAGAGGGAGGGGGTGGAGGGGTGAGGGAGGGGAGGGGGTGGGTGGCTGAACGGGAGGAACTGAACGAGAGGGAGGCGAACTGAACGAGAGGGAGGCTTGAGTCCCGATCTTCGCCCGGGGAGCCCATCTGGCCAGGGCTAGGGCCGGCATGCTTCGGGCCCCTCCCATGCAGCCTCGGGGCGAGGAGCTACTGCACATGCGTGCACACTCTAGCATGTTTTCAATACCGGGACCTGGCTCCGCCCTCAACGCCTGAGGAGCTCGCAGAATCACAAGGAAAGTTTTTGGCGCCCTTTTTATTCCAGAAAGTCGGCGCACCTTATGGAGGTGCGCTGTTTTTACAGAGGGCGGAAACTTGGGCCGACCAGGAAGAATTGTTTCCATAAAATTAATGAGTGCTTTAAATATTAAATTCTGTGTCAGGTACAACACATTGAAGAATCAATCTAGAGCACTTGAGAGTGATGCGATTCCCACTGCTAAATTCTTGACATAAGCCACTCGGAGAATTGGAGAACAGGAGAAAAAAAACATATTCTAGTTACATTGAAGATTTTGCTGGTCAATTCCTTACGAATAGATTCTACATTATTTCTATGCTCTCTAAATGTTGGGTTGCAATGCAAAGCTAGGGACAATTTATGATCTGGATTTTATGAATGTTTTTCATGTTTAATATAGTATTTGTCATTTTGCACAATGTTAACACTTACATCACTTTATGCCTGCTTACTGAATCAGCACCATTAAATCAGTACAAAAAAAACTAGCAAATTAAACATTAAAACTAAAAAGTATTTATCCCAGAATAGACAGTGTACAAATTAGGGATTGACAGTTTACAGAAAATAAGGCCATGAAATATATGAGCTAAGCAGTCAATATACATAAGATTCTCTCAAAATGTGAGGAAACACTGCAAGATTCGAGATGACAAAAATTCACAAAGGATGCAGTTCAGAGGAGGAGACAGTGGAAACGCAAAGATTTGTTCAGCAGATGATGAATCTGAGACTACCAGGGTAACCAAGTACAAAATACGACCAGGTTTGGAATTTCAAATGCAGCTGATGTTCATTAATATTATGACCCTTGATCAGTAAAGTAAAAGGAGGAAATAGGACAGCAATTGCTACTCTTGTACACAGACAAGTACAGTATTTGTACTCGAGGCATCTTTTGCAGTTTTCATTTTACTGCAGGTGGGCGTGCTCTTTGCTTGTTGCCCATATGCACATATTTTCCATCAGGGTTCACTACATAAGCAGGAACCTTGGCTGATTTCCTCAACCTTACCCCATTACTGAGACAAATTGTAATACAATCACTACTATTACTATAACAACATGGGATCTCTCTTTAAATTGTTGAGAAACCTGGGTGAATTAATTTGGGTCTGCGGGTGTCTGACACACACACACTTCACTCAGAATTATTAACCGATGGAATTCCCTGCCGCAGAGAGTTGTTGATGCCAGTTCATTGGATATATTCAATAGGGAGTTAGATATGGCCCTTATGGCTAAGGGGATCAAGGGATATGGAGAGAAAGCAGGAAAGGGGTACTGAGGAAATGATCAGCCATGATCTTATTGAATGGTGGTGCAGGCTCGAAGGGCCGAATGGCCTACTTCTGCACCTATTTTCTATGTTTCTATGTAAGCCCATCGCCAAGTTTAATAGTCTCTGAACCAAGCTACTGAGAAATTTCTAAATGTTCTGTTCACACAGTTTCCAAGGAAGGACTGGCAACATAATGCAAGAAGATATTAGAAAACTTGGAGAGTTAAGTGGCAAATGACATTTAAAATATACAAATATGAGGTAATGCACTTTGGTAGGAAAAATAGAACCACCACCTACACCTTAGAAAATAAGAAACTGAATTCACGAGCAATGGGATCTAAGTATACAAGTGACCAAATCATTAAAAGTAGCATCGCTCGTCAGCAAAACAATTAAAAATGCTAACAAAACACTAGGATTTATTTCTAGGGCGATAGAATTCAAAAATAGTGAAGTTATGCTAAACTTGTACAGGACCTTGGTCAGGCCGCACTTGAGTACTGTGCACAGTTCTGGTCTCCTTACTATAAAAAAGGACATAGAGGCACTGGAGAAAGTACAAAAAAGATTTACAAGGATGGTAGCAGAACTGATTACAGTTACTGGAACAGGTTGGGGCATTTTTCTTTAGAAAAGAGAAGACTTAGAGATGATCTGATAGAGGTCTTTAAAATTATGAATGGGGCTGGGCAGGGTAGCTGTGCAGAGAATGTTGCCACTCGTGTGAGAACCCCAAACTAGGGGCCATAAAAACAAGATAGTTAATGTTAAGGGATGGCCATGTCTGACTAACTTAATTCAATTTTGAGAAGGGATAACCAGGAGGGTCGATGAGGGCTGTGCATATGATGTAGTCAATATGGATTTTAGCAAAGCTTTTGATAAGATCCCATGGCAAACTGGTCACAAAAGTAAAAGCTCATTGGATCCAGGGGAAAGTGGTAAGTTGGATCCAAAATTGGCTCAGAGGCAGGAAGGAAAGGGTAATGGTTGATGGGTCTTTTGGTGACTGGAAGGCTGTATCCAGTGAGGTTCTGCAGGGCTCAGTGCTGGGTCCCTTGCTTTTTGTGGTATAGAGCAATGACTTGAATGTTGGGGGTACAATTAAGAAGTTTGCAGATGACACTAAAATAGACCGTGTGGTTGATAATGAAGAAGAAAGCTGCAGACTGCAGGAAGATATCAATAAACTATTCAGGTGGGCAGAACAGTGGCAAATGGAATTCAATCCGGAAAAGTGTGAGGTAATGCATTTGGGTCATTACAAGGCAAGGGAATACACATTAAATGGTACGACATTGAAAAGTGTAGAGGAACAAAGGGACCTTGGAGTGCAGGTCCACAGAGTCCTGAAGGTAGCAGGCCAGGTAGATAAGGTGATTAAGGCGGCATATGGAATACTTGCCTTTATTAGTCGAGGCATGGAATACAAAAGCAAGGATGTTCTACTAGAACTGTATAAAACACTGGTTAGGCTGCAGCTGGAGTACTGTGTGCAGTTCTGGTCACCATATTACAGGAAAAATGTGATTGCACTGGAAAGGGTGCAGAGGAGATTTACAAGAATGTTGCCTGGTCTGGAGAATTTTGGCTATGAGGAAAGATTGGAGATGATGGGTCTATTTTCTTTGGAACAGAGGAGGCTTAAGGGAAACCTGATTGAGGGTATAAAATGATGAAAGGGCCTGGATAGAGTGGACAGGTAGGACCTGTTTCCCTTAGCAGAGGGGGGTCAACAACCAGGGGCCATAGGTTTGAAGTAATTGGGGGGGGGGGGGGGGGAAAAAGAGGTATAGAGGAGATACAAGGGGAAATTTCTTCACTCAGAGGATGGTGGGGGTCTGGAACTCACTGCCTGAAAGGGTGGTAAAGGCAGAAAGCCTCATCACATTTTAAAAATACTTGGACGTGTACTTAAAGTGCTGTAACCTACAGGGCTACGGACCAAGAGCTGGAAAGTGTAATTAGGCTGGATAGCTCTTGGTCTGCCGGCACGGACACGATGGGCCGAAATGGCCTCCTTCTGTGCTGTAAATTTCTATTTGTTTATTTGCAGTAAACTGCTGGTTAATCACATTTATTATCAAACAATTCAGTGACGCCTTGGTGTATTGACTGGATATGTCACAGGATTGTAGCAGAGTTTCTGCTGTAAGCTGGATTGAGAACAGAAAGTGAGTGCATGAAAGATGATTTTCAACAAAGGGAGTAAAGAAGGGAGCAAGAGAAGAAAAAGAATACACTAAAAAAATGAAATCATTTGTCTACCCCAGTCAGTCATGGAATGGTACATAAGGATCAAAAGAATTTAAAGAACATAAAATGGAAATACTTGGCAAAAATTAGTGTACCAGCCATACTTGCACTGTTTGATTACATTCATATCTCAGAAATTGCAATCCTGATGTCAGCGAACTGGCAGCATTTGCCATCATTTCACCTTTGAAACGGACTGCAACTTCAGGATTTAGCGCATGCGCAACCTGATGCGGAAATTGTGAAGTTGTGGTCTGTCATTCACTGCTCCTCCACAGGCTGCATTGTGGCGCCGCACCAAACACCACCCCCCCCCCCCCACCCCCCCAAACAAGCCAGCAATCAGTGTAATCACTATAATCATGGAAACGTTGGCTCTTCAGCAGCAATTATGCTGTTAAATCCAAGTTATGCCCAATCTCTTTGGGTACAACTAATTTTAATTTTGTGCAGTGTAAAATCTATCCATTTTAATAAAAATTAAAATGCAAGAAACTTTAAAAGTTTTTTTTTAAAGTTTGTACATCTTTAGTTCAGGTTTGCTTTTTCTGCATGAGAGAGCCCCAATCTTTGTTTTGTGCTAACATTTTTTTAAAGTTAGAATTTTAAGAGCTTACCCACTTCCTTGTTCACGGTCGGTGAGTATTCTGCGTTTTAATGGCTGCTTATACAGCTTGCTGATGTCACAGCAGCTCACACGATGGGATTCCCACTATACTACATTGAGATGAATTACACATCAGAAAACACAAACTTCAACACAGATCGTGAGATCATTGTGCGAAGCATACTTCGGGGCCAGCGGCAAATGCCTTTGCTTAGTCACTGATCACAAATTGTGGGCCACGACCTTAATAAACTGATCATGTTCAAAAATAAAGAGACCACTTGTAAACCTTCTGTACTTTCCATCTATATACAATATATTATATATATGTGTGAACACAGCAGGAAGGTAAATGTGTAAATGGTTTCCAGACTTGGTATATTTTTTATTTGTGCTTACAGTAAATACTTTCATCCAAAGTTCTGTTACAGTTTACTGTTTATTTTCTATTTCTTGCGTTCTTTTTGCAAACTGCTTTTTCAATTTGTTTTTTTTTTGCTGTTCACAATTTTGTTTTCTCACTCTTCTACTTTGGAGATCCTCTTTACATATTTCAATTCCTCCTTTTACTTTACAACTCTAAAGTCCCGACCACTCCACAATAATGTGAAAAAAAACCCCATCAGAAAATACAAAGTTGCAAAATTCTCCCCCAATAAAACAAATAAATGCTCAATTTAAAGGTTTACTAACCATAATGGACCAGACAATTATAGATAATCTTTCCTTTAACTGGTCCAATACTTTTCTTAGGGCCCCTGCCCCCTACAGAACATAGGAATCTATGAAGAGATAGTAGCAGTGTATATGAGACTTAGAAATAGTAAAATACTAATCAAGACCAGCCTGGTACTTCACTTTAAAGTTTGGAGCTGCACTATTGCGCTTAAATGAACTCAGATAGCTGAAGTGTACTCATTTGCTGTGTGTTGAATGAAACATTTTTTTGAGTGGTACATTGATGGAGGATGAAAACTTTCCATTGCTGAAGAACCATCATGCAGAACTTAACTGGCTGATGGATTCCAGTATTCAGTAGCCCTGATCTAAAAACTTATAACTTTACTTGGTTAAGTAATACACATATAATGATTTTTTTTTTTTTAAATGAAGTATTCATTTCCCATATTCACCTTAGATAGCTTCCAAAGTAGGCCACAATGTTGGCATGCTTACACTCCTTTACCATAAAAATTTCTTGCTGTATAATGGAAAAGTCATCTCCTGTAAAAAAAGAAAAATGAATGTGAATGTTACAGCTACAGTCTGTATATACATACACATTAACTCAAATATATTCAAAGCTACAAATGACATAAGAACATAAGAAATAAGAGTAGGAGTAGGCCATTTGACCCCTCGAGCCTGCTCCGTCCGCCATTCAATAAGATCATGGCTGATCTGGTCTTGGGCTCAGCTCCACTTCCCTGCCAGCTAGCTCTCCATAACCCTTCACTCCCTTATCGTTCAAAAATCTGTATCTCCACCTTAAATATGTTCAATGACCCAGCCTCCACAGCTCTTTGGGGCGAGAATTCCACAGATTTACAACCCTCAGAAGAAATTCCTCCTCATCTCAGTTCTAAATGGGCGACCCCTTATTCTGAAACTATGCTCCCTAGTTCTAGATTCCCCATGAGAGGAAACATCCTCTCTGCATCTACCTTGTTGAGCCACCTCAGTATCTTATATGTTTCAATAAGGTCACCTCTCATTCTTCTAAACTCCAATGAGTATAGGCCCAACCAACTCAACCTTTCCTCATAAGTCAACCCCTTCATTTCAGGAATCATTCTGGTGAACCTTCTCTGAACTGCCTCCAATATCCTTCCTTAAATACTGTACTCAGTACTCCAGGTGTGGCTTCACCAATACCCTGTACAGTTGTAGCAGGGCTTCTGTTTTTATACTCCATCCCCTTTGCAATAAAGGCCAACATTTTATTTGCCTTCCTGATTACCTACACACTAACTTTGTGTTTCATGCTGTTCTGCAGCCTTATGTAATTTATCGCCATTTAAATAATAATTTTCTTTATTTTTCCTGCCAAAGTGGATAACCTCACACTTTCCTACATTATACTCCATCTGCCAAATGTTTGCCCGCTCACTTAGCCTGTCTATATCCCTTTGAAGATTTTTTGCGTTCTCCTCACAACTTGCTTTCCCATCTATCTTTGTATCAGCAGCAAACTTGGCTACATTACACGGTCCCTTCATCCAAGTCATTAATATAAATTGTAAATAGACTCCACCAACATCTTACTTTAATCGTCCAGCTGAGTGGGACTGCCCTCGCCTGGTTCCATTCATATCTATCCAGTCGTAGGCAGAGAGACACCTGCAATGGCTTCTCTTCCTCCTCCGTTACCTCTGGAGTCCCCCAAGGATCTATCCTTGGACCCCTATCTCTCATCTACATGCTTCCTCGACCCCTCCACTGCCTGTGATTTGTCATGCTGCTTGTCAGTCAACACGTAATGAGCAGAACGGTCCCTGCCATAAACTCCATTCCCTAGTCACCGACTCCATCCCTTTCTCCCTGCCCTCTGTCTGAAACTGAACCAGACCATTCACAACCTTGGTGTCCTATTTGACCGAGATGAGCTTCTGACTCCATATCCACTCCATCACTAAGACCGCCTACTTCCACCTCCGTAACATCGCCTGTCTCAATCAGTGTCTCAACTTACCTGCTGCTGAAACTCTTATCCATGCCTTTGTTACCTCTAAACGTGACTATTCCAAAGCTTTCCTGGCTGGCCTCCCATCTTGCACCCTTCGTAAACTTGAGCTCATCCAAAACTCTGTTGCCCATATCCTAACTCACATCAAGTCCCATTCACCCGTGTCCACTGACCTACTATGGCTCCCGATCCAGCAATGCCTTGGTTTTAAAATTCTCATCCTTTTTTCAAATCGCTCCATGGCCTCGTCCCTCTCCAGCTCTGTAACCTCCTCCAGCCTGACAACCCCCAGAGAGCTCTGCGTTCCTCCAGTTATGGCCTCCCATGCATCCACAATTTTAGTCACTCCACCATTGGAGGTCGTGCCTGCATCTGCTGAGGCCCCAAGCTCTGGAATTCCTTCCCTAAATCCCTCTATCCCGTAAACATACTTCTTTGACTAAACTCGCCACAGCTTTTTCAGCAACATCTCCCAAACCCGCGACCCCTACCACCTCGAAGGACAAGGGCAGCAGGCGCATGGGAGCATCATCACCTGCAAGTTCCCCTCCTAGTTACACACCATCCTGACTTGGAAATATATCGCCATTCCTTCATCGTCGCCAGGTCAAAACCCTGGAACTCCTTCCTTAACAGCACTTTGGGAGTACCTTCACCACAAGGACTGCAGTGATTCAAGGCGGCGTCTCACCACCACCTTCTCAAGGGCAATTGGGTATGGGCAATAAATGCTGGCCTTGCCAGAGACGTCCACATCCCGAAACAAATTTTAAAAAACTTTTGGAAATCTGCCCTGATATCTCCAAGTGGCTCAATATCAAAATTTGTTTTAGAACACTTCTGTAAAGTGCCTTGGAAAGTTTTACTCCGTTAAAGGCATGATATAAATGCAAGTTCTTGTTCACATCTTGAATATATCTGCATGCACAATATTGAATATGTTGCTGCTGTTCATCTATGTATTAAAAATGGAGACTTCATTTGTCATACCAATTTTGGATTCTTATAGTCAGGTTTTCGTGACATGGTGCACTTTCCATTTTCTTTAAGTAATGTATAACATCTGCTATACATATTTCCACCCTACAGGTGTCACTATCCCTCCATTTTCAGGAGAAGACTTGAATCTCCAGCAGACAGTTTACTCAATCGCTTCACAGGAGCATTATAAAACAAAATTTGACACTTAGCCACTTAAGAGATATCAGGACAGGTGTCCAAAAATTTGGTCAAGGTAGTAAGTTTTAAGGAGCAGAGTGAGGTAGAGAGGTGGAGAAGTTTAGGGAAGGAATTCCAGAGCTTAGGGCCTGGGCACCTGAAGGCAGGGCCTCCAATGGTGCAGTGATTAAAACTATAAAACTTGATGAGCCATCCTCATAACTAATCCATAATTAGTATTTTGACTAAAATTAATGTTTAACTGTAGTAAAAATTAATTTTCCCATCATACAGATTTGATTTCCTCATGCCCGCAGTTAAGAATAAACAAGGGTCCCAAATGCTCCATTAGTGGAGGTAAAATTGGGCTGCTTACTCTGTTATTTCAATTTTGTCACACAACAAATTGTTTTGCCCTGCCCGTGGGCCTCTGCCATGCTGGCAGGGTAGTAGGGAAAATGCTAGAATCTATTATTAGAGACGTGGTAACAGGGCACTTAGAAAATCATTATATGGTCGGGTCAGCCAGAGCACCCTCTAATGATCACTAACCAATGACCAGGTAAAAAGTAAGAGAGAGAGAACAATGAGGGAGAACAGAATCTAGCTTCGCCGAGTTCAATAGCTTGCCAACACTCACTGTCCAGGCTTGTTCTGCTTCTATCTGATTAAATAAATTACCCGTTTAAATTCAAGCTGTTCTTTTAACTAACAGTGTACAATTCATCAGGATGAAGCTTTTTGTGTTTTATAAGTCAAAATATTTCTTCTCCCTCCTCCCAAAATCTGTCTTAAGAAAATAAAGCTTGGCATTACCTGGTTATTAGTGTTCTAACCTCAAGGAGACCCACCAATTTTTGACTCCACCTCCCAACTCAGCTACAAGAGCTGCGTAAATCTTACAACTATTAGACTACAATAGGCCAGCACTTTGAAATAGCCGAGGAGCCAAACCAGAAGCACCTGATCTCAACAACCTCTATCATACACAGAATATACATTAGTAACCAGCCACTAGTGCACCTTTCCAGGTTTGGATCAGCTCGCGGGATAGGCAAAAATACTGGCCCTACTGAAAAGAATGGAACCAAATCAGACACTCACATTACCATGCATTGCAGAGCTCTCGCCTTGTGGCTAGAGTACCAGTTCACAACCAGGCATTAAATCTTGCCAGCAGTGACTCACACTCTGCACCTGTACCAGATAGTAGCACTTTGGGCCCAAAATTGGTCCAGGAGTTGCTCTGTTTTTTTTGGAGCAACTTGATTTTTCTGGAGTATCTTAAAAATCCACATTTTGCACATTCAATTTGCGTTCGTGTAGGTGAGTTCGGATTTTTTTTTTTTGAGTTTGGTTTAGTTTTTTTCCCAAAAGGGGGTGTTACCAGCCATCTACACCAATTTTGGCCATTTAAGTCACTTTGGACAGCTAATAGTTGCTCCAAACTAATTCGGCCAGCGTATGTGGCCACTTGTGGCCGCACAGAAAACCCTTGGAGAGTTAAGAAATCAGCGCAGGTAGCCAGAAATAGGGGCGGGAAGGGAAGCAGAGAGGACCTTACAAAGTTGGTTCCCTAAACAGGCCAGTGGTGAGTCAGCTAGAAACAGTATAAAAAGAAAGAGAGGGCTTTGTGCAGACCTGCACGACATGCAGCAACAGCTCAGAGTGCAAAGGTGAGAGTCTGGGCAAGTGGGAGAGTCTGGGCAAGTGGGAGAGTCTGGGCAAGTGGGAGAGTCTGGGCAAGTGGGAGAGTCTGGGCAAGTGGGAGAGTCTGGGCAAGTGGGAGAGTCTGGGCAAGTGGGAGAGTCTGGGCAAGTGGGAGAGTCTGGGCAAGTGGGAGAGTCTGGGCAAGTGGGAGAGTCTGGGCAAGTGGGAGAGTCTGGGCAAGTGGGAGAGTCTGGGCAAGTGGGAGAGTCTGGGCAAGTGGGAGAGTCTGGGCAAGTGGGAGAGTCTGGGCAAGTGGGAGAGTCTGGGCAAGTGGGAGAGTCTGGGCAAGTGGGAGAGTCTGGGCAAGTGGGAGAGTCTGGGCAAGTGGGAGAGTCTGGGCAAGTGGGAGAGTCTGGGCAAGTGGGAGAGTCTGGGCAAGTGGGAGAGTCTGGGCAAGTGGGAGAGTCTGGGCAAGTGGGAGAGTCTGGGCAAGTGGGAGAGTCTGGGCAAGTGGGAGAGTCTGGGCAAGTGGGAGAGTCTGGGCAAGTGGGAGAGTCTGGGCAAGTGGGAGAGTCTGGGCAAGTGGGAGAGTCTGGGCAAGTGGGAGAGTCTGGGCAAGTGGGAGAGTCTGGGCAAGTGGGAGAGTCTGGGCAAGTGGGAGAGTCTGGGCAAGTGGGAGAGTCTGGGCAAGTGGGAGAGTCTGGGCAAGTGGGAGAGTCTGGGCAAGTGGGAGAGTCTGGGCAAGTGGGAGAGTCTGGGCAAGTGGGAGAGTCTGGGCAAGTGGGAGAGTCTGGGCAAGTGGGAGAGTCTGGGCAAGTGGGAGAGTCTGGGCAAGTGGGAGAGTCTGGGCAAGTGGGAGAGTCTGGGCAAGTGGGAGAGTCTGGGCAAGTGGGAGAGTCTGGGCAAGTGGGAGAGTCTGGGCAAGTGGGAGAGTCTGGGCAAGTGGGAGAGTCTGGGCAAGTGGGAGAGTCTGGGCAAGTGGGAGAGTCTGGGCAAGTGGGAGAGTCTGGGCAAGTGGGAGAGTCTGGGCAAGTGGGAGAGTCTGGGCAAGTGGGAGAGTCTGGGCAAGTGGGAGAGTCTGGGCAAGTGGGAGAGTCTGGGCAAGTGGGAGAGTCTGGGCAAGTGGGAGAGTCTGGGCAAGTGGGAGAGTCTGGGCAAGTGGGAGAGTCTGGGCAAGTGGGAGAGTCTGGGCAAGTGGGAGAGTCTGGGCAAGTGGGAGAGTCTGGGCAAGTGGGAGAGTCTGGGCAAGTGGGAGAGTCTGGGCAAGTGGGAGAGTCTGGGCAAGTGGGAGAGTCTGGGCAAGTGGGAGAGTCTGGGCAAGTGGGAGAGTCTGGGCAAGTGGGAGAGTCTGGGCAAGTGGGAGAGTCTGGGCAAGTGGGAGAGTCTGGGCAAGTGGGAGAGTCTGGGCAAGTGGGAGAGTCTGGGCAAGTGGGAGAGTCTGGGCAAGTGGGAGAGTCTGGGCAAGTGGGAGAGTCTGGGCAAGTGGGAGAGTCTGGGCAAGTGGGAGAGTCTGGGCAAGTGGGAGAGTCTGGGCAAGTGGGAGAGTCTGGGCAAGTGGGAGAGTCTGGGCAAGTGGGAGAGTCTGGGCAAGTGGGAGAGTCTGGGCAAGTGGGAGAGTCTGGGCAAGTGGGAGAGTCTGGGCAAGTGGGAGAGTCTGGGCAAGTGGGAGAGTCTGGGCAAGTGGGAGAGTCTGGGCAAGTGGGAGAGTCTGGGCAAGTGGGAGAGTCTGGGCAAGTGGGAGAGTCTGGGCAAGTGGGAGAGTCTGGGCAAGTGGGAGAGTCTGGGCAAGTGGGAGAGTCTGGGCAAGTGGGAGAGTCTGGGCAAGTGGGAGAGTCTGGGCAAGTGGGAGAGTCTGGGCAAGTGGGAGAGTCTGGGCAAGTGGGAGAGTCTGGGCAAGTGGGAGAGTCTGGGCAAGTGGGAGAGTCTGGGCAAGTGGGAGAGTCTGGGCAAGTGGGAGAGTCTGGGCAAGTGGGAGAGTCTGGGCAAGTGGGAGAGTCTGGGCAAGTGGGAGAGTCTGGGCAAGTGGGAGAGTCTGGGCAAGTGGGAGAGTCTGGGCAAGTGGGAGAGTCTGGGCAAGTGGGAGAGTCTGGGCAAGTGGGAGAGTCTGGGCAAGTGGGAGAGTCTGGGCAAGTGGGAGAGTCTGGGCAAGTGGGAGAGTCTGGGCAAGTGGGAGAGTCTGGGCAAGTGGGAGAGTCTGGGCAAGTGGGAGAGTCTGGGCAAGTGGGAGAGTCTGGGCAAGTGGGAGAGTCTGGGCAAGTGGGAGAGTCTGGGCAAGTGGGAGAGTCTGGGCAAGTGGGAGAGTCTGGGCAAGTGGGAGAGTCTGGGCAAGTGGGAGAGTCTGGGCAAGTGGGAGAGTCTGGGCAAGTGGGAGAGTCTGGGCAAGTGGGAGAGTCTGGGCAAGTGGGAGAGTCTGGGCAAGTGGGAGAGTCTGGGCAAGTGGGAGAGTCTGGGCAAGTGGGAGAGTCTGGGCAAGTGGGAGAGTCTGGGCAAGTGGGAGAGTCTGGGCAAGTGGGAGAGTCTGGGCAAGTGGGAGAGTCTGGGCAAGTGGGAGAGTCTGGGCAAGTGGGAGAGTCTGGGCAAGTGGGAGAGTCTGGGCAAGTGGGAGAGTCTGGGCAAGTGGGAGAGTCTGGGCAAGTGGGAGAGTCTGGGCAAGTGGGAGAGTCTGGGCAAGTGGGAGAGTCTGGGCAAGTGGGAGAGTCTGGGCAAGTGGGAGAGTCTGGGCAAGTGGGAGAGTCTGGGCAAGTGGGAGAGTCTGGGCAAGTGGGAGAGTCTGGGCAAGTGGGAGAGTCTGGGCAAGTGGGAGAGTCTGGGCAAGTGGGAGAGTCTGGGCAAGTGGGAGAGTCTGGGCAAGTGGGAGAGTCTGGGCAAGTGGGAGAGTCTGGGCAAGTGGGAGAGTCTGGGCAAGTGGGAGAGTCTGGGCAAGTGGGAGAGTCTGGGCAAGTGGGAGAGTCTGGGCAAGTGGGAGAGTCTGGGCAAGTGGGAGAGTCTGGGCAAGTGGGAGAGTCTGGGCAAGTGGGAGAGTCTGGGCAAGTGGGAGAGTCTGGGCAAGTGGGAGAGTCTGGGCAAGTGGGAGAGTCTGGGCAAGTGGGAGAGTCTGGGCAAGTGGGAGAGTCTGGGCAAGTGGGAGAGTCTGGGCAAGTGGGAGAGTCTGGGCAAGTGGGAGAGTCTGGGCAAGTGGGAGAGTCTGGGCAAGTGGGAGAGTCTGGGCAAGTGGGAGAGTCTGGGCAAGTGGGAGAGTCTGGGCAAGTGGGAGAGTCTGGGCAAGTGGGAGAGTCTGGGCAAGTGGGAGAGTCTGGGCAAGTGGGAGAGTCTGGGCAAGTGGGAGAGTCTGGGCAAGTGGGAGAGTCTGGGCAAGTGGGAGAGTCTGGGCAAGTGGGAGAGTCTGGGCAAGTGGGAGAGTCTGGGCAAGTGGGAGAGTCTGGGCAAGTGGGAGAGTCTGGGCAAGTGGGAGAGTCTGGGCAAGTGGGAGAGTCTGGGCAAGTGGGAGAGTCTGGGCAAGTGGGAGAGTCTGGGCAAGTGGGAGAGTCTGGGCAAGTGGGAGAGTCTGGGCAAGTGGGAGAGTCTGGGCAAGTGGGAGAGTCTGGGCAAGTGGGAGAGTCTGGGCAAGTGGGAGAGTCTGGGCAAGTGGGAGAGTCTGGGCAAGTGGGAGAGTCTGGGCAAGTGGGAGAGTCTGGGCAAGTGGGAGAGTCTGGGCAAGTGGGAGAGTCTGGGCAAGTGGGAGAGTCTGGGCAAGTGGGAGAGTCTGGGCAAGTGGGAGAGTCTGGGCAAGTGGGAGAGTCTGGGCAAGTGGGAGAGTCTGGGCAAGTGGGAGAGTCTGGGCAAGTGGGAGAGTCTGGGCAAGTGGGAGAGTCTGGGCAAGTGGGAGAGTCTGGGCAAGTGGGAGAGTCTGGGCAAGTGGGAGAGTCTGGGCAAGTGGGAGAGTCTGGGCAAGTGGGAGAGTCTGGGCAAGTGGGAGAGTCTGGGCAAGTGGGAGAGTCTGGGCAAGTGGGAGAGTCTGGGCAAGTGGGAGAGTCTGGGCAAGTGGGAGAGTCTGGGCAAGTGGGAGAGTCTGGGCAAGTGGGAGAGTCTGGGCAAGTGGGAGAGTCTGGGCAAGTGGGAGAGTCTGGGCAAGTGGGAGAGTCTGGGCAAGTGGGAGAGTCTGGGCAAGTGGGAGAGTCTGGGCAAGTGGGAGAGTCTGGGCAAGTGGGAGAGTCTGGGCAAGTGGGAGAGTCTGGGCAAGTGGGAGAGTCTGGGCAAGTGGGAGAGTCTGGGCAAGTGGGAGAGTCTGGGCAAGTGGGAGAGTCTGGGCAAGTGGGAGAGTCTGGGCAAGTGGGAGAGTCTGGGCAAGTGGGAGAGTCTGGGCAAGTGGGAGAGTCTGGGCAAGTGGGAGAGTCTGGGCAAGTGGGAGAGTCTGGGCAAGTGGGAGAGTCTGGGCAAGTGGGAGAGTCTGGGCAAGTGGGAGAGTCTGGGCAAGTGGGAGAGTCTGGGCAAGTGGGAGAGTCTGGGCAAGTGGGAGAGTCTGGGCAAGTGGGAGAGTCTGGGCAAGTGGGAGAGTCTGGGCAAGTGGGAGAGTCTGGGCAAGTGGGAGAGTCTGGGCAAGTGGGAGAGTCTGGGCAAGTGGGAGAGTCTGGGCAAGTGGGAGAGTCTGGGCAAGTGGGAGAGTCTGGGCAAGTGGGAGAGTCTGGGCAAGTGGGAGAGTCTGGGCAAGTGGGAGAGTCTGGGCAAGTGGGAGAGTCTGGGCAAGTGGGAGAGTCTGGGCAAGTGGGAGAGTCTGGGCAAGTGGGAGAGTCTGGGCAAGTGGGAGAGTCTGGGCAAGTGGGAGAGTCTGGGCAAGTGGGAGAGTCTGGGCAAGTGGGAGAGTCTGGGCAAGTGGGAGAGTCTGGGCAAGTGGGAGAGTCTGGGCAAGTGGGAGAGTCTGGGCAAGTGGGAGAGTCTGGGCAAGTGGGAGAGTCTGGGCAAGTGGGAGAGTCTGGGCAAGTGGGAGAGTCTGGGCAAGTGGGAGAGTCTGGGCAAGTGGGAGAGTCTGGGCAAGTGGGAGAGTCTGGGCAAGTGGGAGAGTCTGGGCAAGTGGGAGAGTCTGGGCAAGTGGGAGAGTCTGGGCAAGTGGGAGAGTCTGGGCAAGTGGGAGAGTCTGGGCAAGTGGGAGAGTCTGGGCAAGTGGGAGAGTCTGGGCAAGTGGGAGAGTCTGGGCAAGTGGGAGAGTCTGGGCAAGTGGGAGAGTCTGGGCAAGTGGGAGAGTCTGGGCAAGTGGGAGAGTCTGGGCAAGTGGGAGAGTCTGGGCAAGTGGGAGAGTCTGGGCAA
This sequence comes from Pristiophorus japonicus, assembly GCF_044704955.1. NCBI lineage: Eukaryota > Metazoa > Chordata > Chondrichthyes > Pristiophoridae > Pristiophorus > Pristiophorus japonicus. The sequence goes on along the minus strand of NC_091980.1, from coordinate 243,971,815 downwards.
GTGGGAGAGTCTGGGCAAGTGGGAGAGTCTGGGCAAGTGGGAGAGTCTGGGCAAGTGGGAGAGTCTGGGCAAGTGGGAGAGTCTGGGCAAGTGGGAGAGTCTGGGCAAGTGGGAGAGTCTGGGCAAGTGGGAGAGTCTGGGCAAGTGGGAGAGTCTGGGCAAGTGGGAGAGTCTGGGCAAGTGGGAGAGTCTGGGCAAGTGGGAGAGTCTGGGCAAGTGGGAGAGTCTGGGCAAGTGGGAGAGTCTGGGCAAGTGGGAGAGTCTGGGCAAGTGGGAGAGTCTGGGCAAGTGGGAGAGTCTGGGCAAGTGGGAGAGTCTGGGCAAGTGGGAGAGTCTGGGCAAGTGGGAGAGTCTGGGCAAGTGGGAGAGTCTGGGCAAGTGGGAGAGTCTGGGCAAGTGGGAGAGTCTGGGCAAGTGGGAGAGTCTGGGCAAGTGGGAGAGTCTGGGCAAGTGGGAGAGTCTGGGCAAGTGGGAGAGTCTGGGCAAGTGGGAGAGTCTGGGCAAGTGGGAGAGTCTGGGCAAGTGGGAGAGTCTGGGCAAGTGGGAGAGTCTGGGCAAGTGGGAGAGTCTGGGCAAGTGGGAGAGTCTGGGCAAGTGGGAGAGTCTGGGCAAGTGGGAGAGTCTGGGCAAGTGGGAGAGTCTGGGCAAGTGGGAGAGTCTGGGCAAGTGGGAGAGTCTGGGCAAGTGGGAGAGTCTGGGCAAGTGGGAGAGTCTGGGCAAGTGGGAGAGTCTGGGCAAGTGGGAGAGTCTGGGCAAGTGGGAGAGTCTGGGCAAGTGGGAGAGTCTGGGCAAGTGGGAGAGTCTGGGCAAGTGGGAGAGTCTGGGCAAGTGGGAGAGTCTGGGCAAGTGGGAGAGTCTGGGCAAGTGGGAGAGTCTGGGCAAGTGGGAGAGTCTGGGCAAGTGGGAGAGTCTGGGCAAGTGGGAGAGTCTGGGCAAGTGGGAGAGTCTGGGCAAGTGGGAGAGTCTGGGCAAGTGGGAGAGTCTGGGCAAGTGGGAGAGTCTGGGCAAGTGGGAGAGTCTGGGCAAGTGGGAGAGTCTGGGCAAGTGGGAGAGTCTGGGCAAGTGGGAGAGTCTGGGCAAGTGGGAGAGTCTGGGCAAGTGGGAGAGTCTGGGCAAGTGGGAGAGTCTGGGCAAGTGGGAGAGTCTGGGCAAGTGGGAGAGTCTGGGCAAGTGGGAGAGTCTGGGCAAGTGGGAGAGTCTGGGCAAGTGGGAGAGTCTGGGCAAGTGGGAGAGTCTGGGCAAGTGGGAGAGTCTGGGCAAGTGGGAGAGTCTGGGCAAGTGGGAGAGTCTGGGCAAGTGGGAGAGTCTGGGCAAGTGGGAGAGTCTGGGCAAGTGGGAGAGTCTGGGCAAGTGGGAGAGTCTGGGCAAGTGGGAGAGTCTGGGCAAGTGGGAGAGTCTGGGCAAGTGGGAGAGTCTGGGCAAGTGGGAGAGTCTGGGCAAGTGGGAGAGTCTGGGCAAGTGGGAGAGTCTGGGCAAGTGGGAGAGTCTGGGCAAGTGGGAGAGTCTGGGCAAGTGGGAGAGTCTGGGCAAGTGGGAGAGTCTGGGCAAGTGGGAGAGTCTGGGCAAGTGGGAGAGTCTGGGCAAGTGGGAGAGTCTGGGCAAGTGGGAGAGTCTGGGCAAGTGGGAGAGTCTGGGCAAGTGGGAGAGTCTGGGCAAGTGGGAGAGTCTGGGCAAGTGGGAGAGTCTGGGCAAGTGGGAGAGTCTGGGCAAGTGGGAGAGTCTGGGCAAGTGGGAGAGTCTGGGCAAGTGGGAGAGTCTGGGCAAGTGGGAGAGTCTGGGCAAGTGGGAGAGTCTGGGCAAGTGGGAGAGTCTGGGCAAGTGGGAGAGTCTGGGCAAGTGGGAGAGTCTGGGCAAGTGGGAGAGTCTGGGCAAGTGGGAGAGTCTGGGCAAGTGGGAGAGTCTGGGCAAGTGGGAGAGTCTGGGCAAGTGGGAGAGTCTGGGCAAGTGGGAGAGTCTGGGCAAGTGGGAGAGTCTGGGCAAGTGGGAGAGTCTGGGCAAGTGGGAGAGTCTGGGCAAGTGGGAGAGTCTGGGCAAGTGGGAGAGTCTGGGCAAGTGGGAGAGTCTGGGCAAGTGGGAGAGTCTGGGCAAGTGGGAGAGTCTGGGCAAGTGGGAGAGTCTGGGCAAGTGGGAGAGTCTGGGCAAGTGGGAGAGTCTGGGCAAGTGGGAGAGTCTGGGCAAGTGGGAGAGTCTGGGCAAGTGGGAGAGTCTGGGCAAGTGGGAGAGTCTGGGCAAGTGGGAGAGTCTGGGCAAGTGGGAGAGTCTGGGCAAGTGGGAGAGTCTGGGCAAGTGGGAGAGTCTGGGCAAGTGGGAGAGTCTGGGCAAGTGGGAGAGTCTGGGCAAGTGGGAGAGTCTGGGCAAGTGGGAGAGTCTGGGCAAGTGGGAGAGTCTGGGCAAGTGGGAGAGTCTGGGCAAGTGGGAGAGTCTGGGCAAGTGGGAGAGTCTGGGCAAGTGGGAGAGTCTGGGCAAGTGGGAGAGTCTGGGCAAGTGGGAGAGTCTGGGCAAGTGGGAGAGTCTGGGCAAGTGGGAGAGTCTGGGCAAGTGGGAGAGTCTGGGCAAGTGGGAGAGTCTGGGCAAGTGGGAGAGTCTGGGCAAGTGGGAGAGTCTGGGCAAGTGGGAGAGTCTGGGCAAGTGGGAGAGTCTGGGCAAGTGGGAGAGTCTGGGCAAGTGGGAGAGTCTGGGCAAGTGGGAGAGTCTGGGCAAGTGGGAGAGTCTGGGCAAGTGGGAGAGTCTGGGCAAGTGGGAGAGTCTGGGCAAGTGGGAGAGTCTGGGCAAGTGGGAGAGTCTGGGCAAGTGGGAGAGTCTGGGCAAGTGGGAGAGTCTGGGCAAGTGGGAGAGTCTGGGCAAGTGGGAGAGTCTGGGCAAGTGGGAGAGTCTGGGCAAGTGGGAGAGTCTGGGCAAGTGGGAGAGTCTGGGCAAGTGGGAGAGTCTGGGCAAGTGGGAGAGTCTGGGCAAGTGGGAGAGTCTGGGCAAGTGGGAGAGTCTGGGCAAGTGGGAGAGTCTGGGCAAGTGGGAGAGTCTGGGCAAGTGGGAGAGTCTGGGCAAGTGGGAGAGTCTGGGCAAGTGGGAGAGTCTGGGCAAGTGGGAGAGTCTGGGCAAGTGGGAGAGTCTGGGCAAGTGGGAGAGTCTGGGCAAGTGGGAGAGTCTGGGCAAGTGGGAGAGTCTGGGCAAGTGGGAGAGTCTGGGCAAGTGGGAGAGTCTGGGCAAGTGGGAGAGTCTGGGCAAGTGGGAGAGTCTGGGCAAGTGGGAGAGTCTGGGCAAGTGGGAGAGTCTGGGCAAGTGGGAGAGTCTGGGCAAGTGGGAGAGTCTGGGCAAGTGGGAGAGTCTGGGCAAGTGGGAGAGTCTGGGCAAGTGGGAGAGTCTGGGCAAGTGGGAGAGTCTGGGCAAGTGGGAGAGTCTGGGCAAGTGGGAGAGTCTGGGCAAGTGGGAGAGTCTGGGCAAGTGGGAGAGTCTGGGCAAGTGGGAGAGTCTGGGCAAGTGGGAGAGTCTGGGCAAGTGGGAGAGTCTGGGCAAGTGGGAGAGTCTGGGCAAGTGGGAGAGTCTGGGCAAGTGGGAGAGTCTGGGCAAGTGGGAGAGTCTGGGCAAGTGGGAGAGTCTGGGCAAGTGGGAGAGTCTGGGCAAGTGGGAGAGTCTGGGCAAGTGGGAGAGTCTGGGCAAGTGGGAGAGTCTGGGCAAGTGGGAGAGTCTGGGCAAGTGGGAGAGTCTGGGCAAGTGGGAGAGTCTGGGCAAGTGGGAGAGTCTGGGCAAGTGGGAGAGTCTGGGCAAGTGGGAGAGTCTGGGCAAGTGGGAGAGTCTGGGCAAGTGGGAGAGTCTGGGCAAGTGGGAGAGTCTGGGCAAGTGGGAGAGTCTGGGCAAGTGGGAGAGTCTGGGCAAGTGGGAGAGTCTGGGCAAGTGGGAGAGTCTGGGCAAGTGGGAGAGTCTGGGCAAGTGGGAGAGTCTGGGCAAGTGGGAGAGTCTGGGCAAGTGGGAGAGTCTGGGCAAGTGGGAGAGTCTGGGCAAGTGGGAGAGTCTGGGCAAGTGGGAGAGTCTGGGCAAGTGGGAGAGTCTGGGCAAGTGGGAGAGTCTGGGCAAGTGGGAGAGTCTGGGCAAGTGGGAGAGTCTGGGCAAGTGGGAGAGTCTGGGCAAGTGGGAGAGTCTGGGCAAGTGGGAGAGTCTGGGCAAGTGGGAGAGTCTGGGCAAGTGGGAGAGTCTGGGCAAGTGGGAGAGTCTGGGCAAGTGGGAGAGTCTGGGCAAGTGGGAGAGTCTGGGCAAGTGGGAGAGTCTGGGCAAGTGGGAGAGTCTGGGCAAGTGGGAGAGTCTGGGCAAGTGGGAGAGTCTGGGCAAGTGGGAGAGTCTGGGCAAGTGGGAGAGTCTGGGCAAGTGGGAGAGTCTGGGCAAGTGGGAGAGTCTGGGCAAGTGGGAGAGTCTGGGCAAGTGGGAGAGTCTGGGCAAGTGGGAGAGTCTGGGCAAGTGGGAGAGTCTGGGCAAGTGGGAGAGTCTGGGCAAGTGGGAGAGTCTGGGCAAGTGGGAGAGTCTGGGCAAGTGGGAGAGTCTGGGCAAGTGGGAGAGTCTGGGCAAGTGGGAGAGTCTGGGCAAGTGGGAGAGTCTGGGCAAGTGGGAGAGTCTGGGCAAGTGGGAGAGTCTGGGCAAGTGGGAGAGTCTGGGCAAGTGGGAGAGTCTGGGCAAGTGGGAGAGTCTGGGCAAGTGGGAGAGTCTGGGCAAGTGGGAGAGTCTGGGCAAGTGGGAGAGTCTGGGCAAGTGGGAGAGTCTGGGCAAGTGGGAGAGTCTGGGCAAGTGGGAGAGTCTGGGCAAGTGGGAGAGTCTGGGCAAGTGGGAGAGTCTGGGCAAGTGGGAGAGTCTGGGCAAGTGGGAGAGTCTGGGCAAGTGGGAGAGTCTGGGCAAGTGGGAGAGTCTGGGCAAGTGGGAGAGTCTGGGCAAGTGGGAGAGTCTGGGCAAGTGGGAGAGTCTGGGCAAGTGGGAGAGTCTGGGCAAGTGGGAGAGTCTGGGCAAGTGGGAGAGTCTGGGCAAGTGGGAGAGTCTGGGCAAGTGGGAGAGTCTGGGCAAGTGGGAGAGTCTGGGCAAGTGGGAGAGTCTGGGCAAGTGGGAGAGTCTGGGCAAGTGGGAGAGTCTGGGCAAGTGGGAGAGTCTGGGCAAGTGGGAGAGTCTGGGCAAGTGGGAGAGTCTGGGCAAGTGGGAGAGTCTGGGCAAGTGGGAGAGTCTGGGCAAGTGGGAGAGTCTGGGCAAGTGGGAGAGTCTGGGCAAGTGGGAGAGTCTGGGCAAGTGGGAGAGTCTGGGCAAGTGGGAGAGTCTGGGCAAGTGGGAGAGTCTGGGCAAGTGGGAGAGTCTGGGCAAGTGGGAGAGTCTGGGCAAGTGGGAGAGTCTGGGCAAGTGGGAGAGTCTGGGCAAGTGGGAGAGTCTGGGCAAGTGGGAGAGTCTGGGCAAGTGGGAGAGTCTGGGCAAGTGGGAGAGTCTGGGCAAGTGGGAGAGTCTGGGCAAGTGGGAGAGTCTGGGCAAGTGGGAGAGTCTGGGCAAGTGGGAGAGTCTGGGCAAGTGGGAGAGTCTGGGCAAGTGGGAGAGTCTGGGCAAGTGGGAGAGTCTGGGCAAGTGGGAGAGTCTGGGCAAGTGGGAGAGTCTGGGCAAGTGGGAGAGTCTGGGCAAGTGGGAGAGTCTGGGCAAGTGGGAGAGTCTGGGCAAGTGGGAGAGTCTGGGCAAGTGGGAGAGTCTGGGCAAGTGGGAGAGTCTGGGCAAGTGGGAGAGTCTGGGCAAGTGGGAGAGTCTGGGCAAGTGGGAGAGTCTGGGCAAGTGGGAGAGTCTGGGCAAGTGGGAGAGTCTGGGCAAGTGGGAGAGTCTGGGCAAGTGGGAGAGTCTGGGCAAGTGGGAGAGTCTGGGCAAGTGGGAGAGTCTGGGCAAGTGGGAGAGTCTGGGCAAGTGGGAGAGTCTGGGCAAGTGGGAGAGTCTGGGCAAGTGGGAGAGTCTGGGCAAGTGGGAGAGTCTGGGCAAGTGGGAGAGTCTGGGCAAGTGGGAGAGTCTGGGCAAGTGGGAGAGTCTGGGCAAGTGGGAGAGTCTGGGCAAGTGGGAGAGTCTGGGCAAGTGGGAGAGTCTGGGCAAGTGGGAGAGTCTGGGCAAGTGGGAGAGTCTGGGCAAGTGGGAGAGTCTGGGCAAGTGGGAGAGTCTGGGCAAGTGGGAGAGTCTGGGCAAGTGGGAGAGTCTGGGCAAGTGGGAGAGTCTGGGCAAGTGGGAGAGTCTGGGCAAGTGGGAGAGTCTGGGCAAGTGGGAGAGTCTGGGCAAGTGGGAGAGTCTGGGCAAGTGGGAGAGTCTGGGCAAGTGGGAGAGTCTGGGCAAGTGGGAGAGTCTGGGCAAGTGGGAGAGTCTGGGCAAGTGGGAGAGTCTGGGCAAGTGGGAGAGTCTGGGCAAGTGGGAGAGTCTGGGCAAGTGGGAGAGTCTGGGCAAGTGGGAGAGTCTGGGCAAGTGGGAGAGTCTGGGCAAGTGGGAGAGTCTGGGCAAGTGGGAGAGTCTGGGCAAGTGGGAGAGTCTGGGCAAGTGGGAGAGTCTGGGCAAGTGGGAGAGTCTGGGCAAGTGGGAGAGTCTGGGCAAGTGGGAGAGTCTGGGCAAGTGGGAGAGTCTGGGCAAGTGGGAGAGTCTGGGCAAGTGGGAGAGTCTGGGCAAGTGGGAGAGTCTGGGCAAGTGGGAGAGTCTGGGCAAGTGGGAGAGTCTGGGCAAGTGGGAGAGTCTGGGCAAGTGGGAGAGTCTGGGCAAGTGGGAGAGTCTGGGCAAGTGGGAGAGTCTGGGCAAGTGGGAGAGTCTGGGCAAGTGGGAGAGTCTGGGCAAGTGGGAGAGTCTGGGCAAGTGGGAGAGTCTGGGCAAGTGGGAGAGTCTGGGCAAGTGGGAGAGTCTGGGCAAGTGGGAGAGTCTGGGCAAGTGGGAGAGTCTGGGCAAGTGGGAGAGTCTGGGCAAGTGGGAGAGTCTGGGCAAGTGGGAGAGTCTGGGCAAGTGGGAGAGTCTGGGCAAGTGGGAGAGTCTGGGCAAGTGGGAGAGTCTGGGCAAGTGGGAGAGTCTGGGCAAGTGGGAGAGTCTGGGCAAGTGGGAGAGTCTGGGCAAGTGGGAGAGTCTGGGCAAGTGGGAGAGTCTGGGCAAGTGGGAGAGTCTGGGCAAGTGGGAGAGTCTGGGCAAGTGGGAGTCTGGGCAAGTGGGAGAGTCTGGGCAAGTGGGAGAGTCTGGGCAAGTGGGAGAGTCTGGGCAAGTGGGAGAGTCTGGGCAAGTGGGAGAGTCTGGGCAAGTGGGAGAGTCTGGGCAAGTGGGAGAGTCTGGGCAAGTGGGAGAGTCTGGGCAAGTGGGAGAGTCTGGGCAAGTGGGAGAGTCTGGGCAAGTGGGAGAGTCTGGGCAAGTGGGAGAGTCTGGGCAAGTGGGAGAGTCTGGGCAAGTGGGAGAGTCTGGGCAAGTGGGAGAGTCTGGGCAAGTGGGAGAGTCTGGGCAAGTGGGAGAGTCTGGGCAAGTGGGAGAGTCTGGGCAAGTGGGAGAGTCTGGGCAAGTGGGAGAGTCTGGGCAAGTGGGAGAGTCTGGGCAAGTGGGAGAGTCTGGGCAAGTGGGAGAGTCTGGGCAAGTGGGAGAGTCTGGGCAAGTGGGAGAGTCTGGGCAAGTGGGAGAGTCTGGGCAAGTGGGAGAGTCTGGGCAAGTGGGAGAGTCTGGGCAAGTGGGAGAGTCTGGGCAAGTGGGAGAGTCTGGGCAAGTGGGAGAGTCTGGGCAAGTGGGAGAGTCTGGGCAAGTGGGAGAGTCTGGGCAAGTGGGAGAGTCTGGGCAAGTGGGAGAGTCTGGGCAAGTGGGAGAGTCTGGGCAAGTGGGAGAGTCTGGGCAAGTGGGAGAGTCTGGGCAAGTGGGAGAGTCTGGGCAAGTGGGAGAGTCTGGGCAAGTGGGAGAGTCTGGGCAAGTGGGAGAGTCTGGGCAAGTGGGAGAGTCTGGGCAAGTGGGAGAGTCTGGGCAAGTGGGAGAGTCTGGGCAAGTGGGAGAGTCTGGGCAAGTGGGAGAGTCTGGGCAAGTGGGAGAGTCTGGGCAAGTGGGAGAGTCTGGGCAAGTGGGAGAGTCTGGGCAAGTGGGAGAGTCTGGGCAAGTGGGAGAGTCTGGGCAAGTGGGAGAGTCTGGGCAAGTGGGAGAGTCTGGGCAAGTGGGAGAGTCTGGGCAAGTGGGAGAGTCTGGGCAAGTGGGAGAGTCTGGGCAAGTGGGAGAGTCTGGGCAAGTGGGAGAGTCTGGGCAAGTGGGAGAGTCTGGGCAAGTGGGAGAGTCTGGGCAAGTGGGAGAGTCTGGGCAAGTGGGAGAGTCTGGGCAAGTGGGAGAGTCTGGGCAAGTGGGAGAGTCTGGGCAAGTGGGAGAGTCTGGGCAAGTGGGAGAGTCTGGGCAAGTGGGAGAGTCTGGGCAAGTGGGAGAGTCTGGGCAAGTGGGAGAGTCTGGGCAAGTGGGAGAGTCTGGGCAAGTGGGAGAGTCTGGGCAAGTGGGAGAGTCTGGGCAAGTGGGAGAGTCTGGGCAAGTGGGAGAGTCTGGGCAAGTGGGAGAGTCTGGGCAAGTGGGAGAGTCTGGGCAAGTGGGAGAGTCTGGGCAAGTGGGAGAGTCTGGGCAAGTGGGAGAGTCTGGGCAAGTGGGAGAGTCTGGGCAAGTGGGAGAGTCTGGGCAAGTGGGAGAGTCTGGGCAAGTGGGAGAGTCTGGGCAAGTGGGAGAGTCTGGGCAAGTGGGAGAGTCTGGGCAAGTGGGAGAGTCTGGGCAAGTGGGAGAGTCTGGGCAAGTGGGAGAGTCTGGGCAAGTGGGAGAGTCTGGGCAAGTGGGAGAGTCTGGGCAAGTGGGAGAGTCTGGGCAAGTGGGAGAGTCTGGGCAAGTGGGAGAGTCTGGGCAAGTGGGAGAGTCTGGGCAAGTGGGAGAGTCTGGGCAAGTGGGAGAGTCTGGGCAAGTGGGAGAGTCTGGGCAAGTGGGAGAGTCTGGGCAAGTGGGAGAGTCTGGGCAAGTGGGAGAGTCTGGGCAAGTGGGAGAGTCTGGGCAAGTGGGAGAGTCTGGGCAAGTGGGAGAGTCTGGGCAAGTGGGAGAGTCTGGGCAAGTGGGAGAGTCTGGGCAAGTGGGAGAGTCTGGGCAAGTGGGAGAGTCTGGGCAAGTGGGAGAGTCTGGGCAAGTGGGAGAGTCTGGGCAAGTGGGAGAGTCTGGGCAAGTGGGAGAGTCTGGGCAAGTGGGAGAGTCTGGGCAAGTGGGAGAGTCTGGGCAAGTGGGAGAGTCTGGGCAAGTGGGAGAGTCTGGGCAAGTGGGAGAGTCTGGGCAAGTGGGAGAGTCTGGGCAAGTGGGAGAGTCTGGGCAAGTGGGAGAGTCTGGGCAAGTGGGAGAGTCTGGGCAAGTGGGAGAGTCTGGGCAAGTGGGAGAGTCTGGGCAAGTGGGAGAGTCTGGGCAAGTGGGAGAGTCTGGGCAAGTGGGAGAGTCTGGGCAAGTGGGAGAGTCTGGGCAAGTGGGAGAGTCTGGGCAAGTGGGAGAGTCTGGGCAAGTGGGAGAGTCTGGGCAAGTGGGAGAGTCTGGGCAAGTGGGAGAGTCTGGGCAAGTGGGAGAGTCTGGGCAAGTGGGAGAGTCTGGGCAAGTGGGAGAGTCTGGGCAAGTGGGAGAGTCTGGGCAAGTGGGAGAGTCTGGGCAAGTGGGAGAGTCTGGGCAAGTGGGAGAGTCTGGGCAAGTGGGAGAGTCTGGGCAAGTGGGAGAGTCTGGGCAAGTGGGAGAGTCTGGGCAAGTGGGAGAGTCTGGGCAAGTGGGAGAGTCTGGGCAAGTGGGAGAGTCTGGGCAAGTGGGAGAGTCTGGGCAAGTGGGAGAGTCTGGGCAAGTGGGAGAGTCTGGGCAAGTGGGAGAGTCTGGGCAAGTGGGAGAGTCTGGGCAAGTGGGAGAGTCTGGGCAAGTGGGAGAGTCTGGGCAAGTGGGAGAGTCTGGGCAAGTGGGAGAGTCTGGGCAAGTGGGAGAGTCTGGGCAAGTGGGAGAGTCTGGGCAAGTGGGAGAGTCTGGGCAAGTGGGAGAGTCTGGGCAAGTGGGAGAGTCTGGGCAAGTGGGAGAGTCTGGGCAAGTGGGAGAGTCTGGGCAAGTGGGAGAGTCTGGGCAAGTGGGAGAGTCTGGGCAAGTGGGAGAGTCTGGGCAAGTGGGAGAGTCTGGGCAAGTGGGAGAGTCTGGGCAAGTGGGAGAGTCTGGGCAAGTGGGAGAGTCTGGGCAAGTGGGAGAGTCTGGGCAAGTGGGAGAGTCTGGGCAAGTGGGAGAGTCTGGGCAAGTGGGAGAGTCTGGGCAAGTGGGAGAGTCTGGGCAAGTGGGAGAGTCTGGGCAAGTGGGAGAGTCTGGGCAAGTGGGAGAGTCTGGGCAAGTGGGAGAGTCTGGGCAAGTGGGAGAGTCTGGGCAAGTGGGAGAGTCTGGGCAAGTGGGAGAGTCTGGGCAAGTGGGAGAGTCTGGGCAAGTGGGAGAGTCTGGGCAAGTGGGAGAGTCTGGGCAAGTGGGAGAGTCTGGGCAAGTGGGAGAGTCTGGGCAAGTGGGAGAGTCTGGGCAAGTGGGAGAGTCTGGGCAAGTGGGAGAGTCTGGGCAAGTGGGAGAGTCTGGGCAAGTGGGAGAGTCTGGGCAAGTGGGAGAGTCTGGGCAAGTGGGAGAGTCTGGGCAAGTGGGAGAGTCTGGGCAAGTGGGAGAGTCTGGGCAAGTGGGAGAGTCTGGGCAAGTGGGAGAGTCTGGGCAAGTGGGAGAGTCTGGGCAAGTGGGAGAGTCTGGGCAAGTGGGAGAGTCTGGGCAAGTGGGAGAGTCTGGGCAAGTGGGAGAGTCTGGGCAAGTGGGAGAGTCTGGGCAAGTGGGAGAGTCTGGGCAAGTGGGAGAGTCTGGGCAAGTGGGAGAGTCTGGGCAAGTGGGAGAGTCTGGGCAAGTGGGAGAGTCTGGGCAAGTGGGAGAGTCTGGGCAAGTGGGAGAGTCTGGGCAAGTGGGAGAGTCTGGGCAAGTGGGAGAGTCTGGGCAAGTGGGAGAGTCTGGGCAAGTGGGAGAGTCTGGGCAAGTGGGAGAGTCTGGGCAAGTGGGAGAGTCTGGGCAAGTGGGAGAGTCTGGGCAAGTGGGAGAGTCTGGGCAAGTGGGAGAGTCTGGGCAAGTGGGAGAGTCTGGGCAAGTGGGAGAGTCTGGGCAAGTGGGAGAGTCTGGGCAAGTGGGAGAGTCTGGGCAAGTGGGAGAGTCTGGGCAAGTGGGAGAGTCTGGGCAAGTGGGAGAGTCTGGGCAAGTGGGAGAGTCTGGGCAAGTGGGAGAGTCTGGGCAAGTGGGAGAGTCTGGGCAAGTGGGAGAGTCTGGGCAAGTGGGAGAGTCTGGGCAAGTGGGAGAGTCTGGGCAAGTGGGAGAGTCTGGGCAAGTGGGAGAGTCTGGGCAAGTGGGAGAGTCTGGGCAAGTGGGAGAGTCTGGGCAAGTGGGAGAGTCTGGGCAAGTGGGAGAGTCTGGGCAAGTGGGAGAGTCTGGGCAAGTGGGAGAGTCTGGGCAAGTGGGAGAGTCTGGGCAAGTGGGAGAGTCTGGGCAAGTGGGAGAGTCTGGGCAAGTGGGAGAGTCTGGGCAAGTGGGAGAGTCTGGGCAAGTGGGAGAGTCTGGGCAAGTGGGAGAGTCTGGGCAAGTGGGAGAGTCTGGGCAAGTGGGAGAGTCTGGGCAAGTGGGAGAGTCTGGGCAAGTGGGAGAGTCTGGGCAAGTGGGAGAGTCTGGGCAAGTGGGAGAGTCTGGGCAAGTGGGAGAGTCTGGGCAAGTGGGAGAGTCTGGGCAAGTGGGAGAGTCTGGGCAAGTGGGAGAGTCTGGGCAAGTGGGAGAGTCTGGGCAAGTGGGAGAGTCTGGGCAAGTGGGAGAGTCTGGGCAAGTGGGAGAGTCTGGGCAAGTGGGAGAGTCTGGGCAAGTGGGAGAGTCTGGGCAAGTGGGAGAGTCTGGGCAAGTGGGAGAGTCTGGGCAAGTGGGAGAGTCTGGGCAAGTGGGAGAGTCTGGGCAAGTGGGAGAGTCTGGGCAAGTGGGAGAGTCTGGGCAAGTGGGAGAGTCTGGGCAAGTGGGAGAGTCTGGGCAAGTGGGAGAGTCTGGGCAAGTGGGAGAGTCTGGGCAAGTGGGAGAGTCTGGGCAAGTGGGAGAGTCTGGGCAAGTGGGAGAGTCTGGGCAAGTGGGAGAGTCTGGGCAAGTGGGAGAGTCTGGGCAAGTGGGAGAGTCTGGGCAAGTGGGAGAGTCTGGGCAAGTGGGAGAGTCTGGGCAAGTGGGAGAGTCTGGGCAAGTGGGAGAGTCTGGGCAAGTGGGAGAGTCTGGGCAAGTGGGAGAGTCTGGGCAAGTGGGAGAGTCTGGGCAAGTGGGAGAGTCTGGGCAAGTGGGAGAGTCTGGGCAAGTGGGAGAGTCTGGGCAAGTGGGAGAGTCTGGGCAAGTGGGAGAGTCTGGGCAAGTGGGAGAGTCTGGGCAAGTGGGAGAGTCTGGGCAAGTGGGAGAGTCTGGGCAAGTGGGAGAGTCTGGGCAAGTGGGAGAGTCTGGGCAAGTGGGAGAGTCTGGGCAAGTGGGAGAGTCTGGGCAAGTGGGAGAGTCTGGGCAAGTGGGAGAGTCTGGGCAAGTGGGAGAGTCTGGGCAAGTGGGAGAGTCTGGGCAAGTGGGAGAGTCTGGGCAAGTGGGAGAGTCTGGGCAAGTGGGAGAGTCTGGGCAAGTGGGAGAGTCTGGGCAAGTGGGAGAGTCTGGGCAAGTGGGAGAGTCTGGGCAAGTGGGAGAGTCTGGGCAAGTGGGAGAGTCTGGGCAAGTGGGAGAGTCTGGGCAAGTGGGAGAGTCTGGGCAAGTGGGAGAGTCTGGGCAAGTGGGAGAGTCTGGGCAAGTGGGAGAGTCTGGGCAAGTGGGAGAGTCTGGGCAAGTGGGAGAGTCTGGGCAAGTGGGAGAGTCTGGGCAAGTGGGAGAGTCTGGGCAAGTGGGAGAGTCTGGGCAAGTGGGAGAGTCTGGGCAAGTGGGAGAGTCTGGGCAAGTGGGAGAGTCTGGGCAAGTGGGAGAGTCTGGGCAAGTGGGAGAGTCTGGGCAAGTGGGAGAGTCTGGGCAAGTGGGAGAGTCTGGGCAAGTGGGAGAGTCTGGGCAAGTGGGAGAGTCTGGGCAAGTGGGAGAGTCTGGGCAAGTGGGAGAGTCTGGGCAAGTGGGAGAGTCTGGGCAAGTGGGAGAGTCTGGGCAAGTGGGAGAGTCTGGGCAAGTGGGAGAGTCTGGGCAAGTGGGAGAGTCTGGGCAAGTGGGAGAGTCTGGGCAAGTGGGAGAGTCTGGGCAAGTGGGAGAGTCTGGGCAAGTGGGAGAGTCTGGGCAAGTGGGAGAGTCTGGGCAAGTGGGAGAGTCTGGGCAAGTGGGAGAGTCTGGGCAAGTGGGAGAGTCTGGGCAAGTGGGAGAGTCTGGGCAAGTGGGAGAGTCTGGGCAAGTGGGAGAGTCTGGGCAAGTGGGAGAGTCTGGGCAAGTGGGAGAGTCTGGGCAAGTGGGAGAGTCTGGGCAAGTGGGAGAGTCTGGGCAAGTGGGAGAGTCTGGGCAAGTGGGAGAGTCTGGGCAAGTGGGAGAGTCTGGGCAAGTGGGAGAGTCTGGGCAAGTGGGAGAGTCTGGGCAAGTGGGAGAGTCTGGGCAAGTGGGAGAGTCTGGGCAAGTGGGAGAGTCTGGGCAAGTGGGAGAGTCTGGGCAAGTGGGAGAGTCTGGGCAAGTGGGAGAGTCTGGGCAAGTGGGAGAGTCTGGGCAAGTGGGAGAGTCTGGGCAAGTGGGAGAGTCTGGGCAAGTGGGAGAGTCTGGGCAAGTGGGAGAGTCTGGGCAAGTGGGAGAGTCTGGGCAAGTGGGAGAGTCTGGGCAAGTGGGAGAGTCTGGGCAAGTGGGAGAGTCTGGGCAAGTGGGAGAGTCTGGGCAAGTGGGAGAGTCTGGGCAAGTGGGAGAGTCTGGGCAAGTGGGAGAGTCTGGGCAAGTGGGAGAGTCTGGGCAAGTGGGAGAGTCTGGGCAAGTGGGAGAGTCTGGGCAAGTGGGAGAGTCTGGGCAAGTGGGAGAGTCTGGGCAAGTGGGAGAGTCTGGGCAAGTGGGAGAGTCTGGGCAAGTGGGAGAGTCTGGGCAAGTGGGAGAGTCTGGGCAAGTGGGAGAGTCTGGGCAAGTGGGAGAGTCTGGGCAAGTGGGAGAGTCTGGGCAAGTGGGAGAGTCTGGGCAAGTGGGAGAGTCTGGGCAAGTGGGAGAGTCTGGGCAAGTGGGAGAGTCTGGGCAAGTGGGAGAGTCTGGGCAAGTGGGAGAGTCTGGGCAAGTGGGAGAGTCTGGGCAAGTGGGAGAGTCTGGGCAAGTGGGAGAGTCTGGGCAAGTGGGAGAGTCTGGGCAAGTGGGAGAGTCTGGGCAAGTGGGAGAGTCTGGGCAAGTGGGAGAGTCTGGGCAAGTGGGAGAGTCTGGGCAAGTGGGAGAGTCTGGGCAAGTGGGAGAGTCTGGGCAAGTGGGAGAGTCTGGGCAAGTGGGAGAGTCTGGGCAAGTGGGAGAGTCTGGGCAAGTGGGAGAGTCTGGGCAAGTGGGAGAGTCTGGGCAAGTGGGAGAGTCTGGGCAAGTGGGAGAGTCTGGGCAAGTGGGAGAGTCTGGGCAAGTGGGAGAGTCTGGGCAAGTGGGAGAGTCTGGGCAAGTGGGAGAGTCTGGGCAAGTGGGAGAGTCTGGGCAAGTGGGAGAGTCTGGGCAAGTGGGAGAGTCTGGGCAAGTGGGAGAGTCTGGGCAAGTGGGAGAGTCTGGGCAAGTGGGAGAGTCTGGGCAAGTGGGAGAGTCTGGGCAAGTGGGAGAGTCTGGGCAAGTGGGAGAGTCTGGGCAAGTGGGAGAGTCTGGGCAAGTGGGAGAGTCTGGGCAAGTGGGAGAGTCTGGGCAAGTGGGAGAGTCTGGGCAAGTGGGAGAGTCTGGGCAAGTGGGAGAGTCTGGGCAAGTGGGAGAGTCTGGGCAAGTGGGAGAGTCTGGGCAAGTGGGAGAGTCTGGGCAAGTGGGAGAGTCTGGGCAAGTGGGAGAGTCTGGGCAAGTGGGAGAGTCTGGGCAAGTGGGAGAGTCTGGGCAAGTGGGAGAGTCTGGGCAAGTGGGAGAGTCTGGGCAAGTGGGAGAGTCTGGGCAAGTGGGAGAGTCTGGGCAAGTGGGAGAGTCTGGGCAAGTGGGAGAGTCTGGGCAAGTGGGAGAGTCTGGGCAAGTGGGAGAGTCTGGGCAAGTGGGAGAGTCTGGGCAAGTGGGAGAGTCTGGGCAAGTGGGAGAGTCTGGGCAAGTGGGAGAGTCTGGGCAAGTGGGAGAGTCTGGGCAAGTGGGAGAGTCTGGGCAAGTGGGAGAGTCTGGGCAAGTGGGAGAGTCTGGGCAAGTGGGAGAGTCTGGGCAAGTGGGAGAGTCTGGGCAAGTGGGAGAGTCTGGGCAAGTGGGAGAGTCTGGGCAAGTGGGAGAGTCTGGGCAAGTGGGAGAGTCTGGGCAAGTGGGAGAGTCTGGGCAAGTGGGAGAGTCTGGGCAAGTGGGAGAGTCTGGGCAAGTGGGAGAGTCTGGGCAAGTGGGAGAGTCTGGGCAAGTGGGAGAGTCTGGGCAAGTGGGAGAGTCTGGGCAAGTGGGAGAGTCTGGGCAAGTGGGAGAGTCTGGGCAAGTGGGAGAGTCTGGGCAAGTGGGAGAGTCTGGGCAAGTGGGAGAGTCTGGGCAAGTGGGAGAGTCTGGGCAAGTGGGAGAGTCTGGGCAAGTGGGAGAGTCTGGGCAAGTGGGAGAGTCTGGGCAAGTGGGAGAGTCTGGGCAAGTGGGAGAGTCTGGGCAAGTGGGAGAGTCTGGGCAAGTGGGAGAGTCTGGGCAAGTGGGAGAGTCTGGGCAAGTGGGAGAGTCTGGGCAAGTGGGAGAGTCTGGGCAAGTGGGAGAGTCTGGGCAAGTGGGAGAGTCTGGGCAAGTGGGAGAGTCTGGGCAAGTGGGAGAGTCTGGGCAAGTGGGAGAGTCTGGGCAAGTGGGAGAGTCTGGGCAAGTGGGAGAGTCTGGGCAAGTGGGAGAGTCTGGGCAAGTGGGAGAGTCTGGGCAAGTGGGAGAGTCTGGGCAAGTGGGAGAGTCTGGGCAAGTGGGAGAGTCTGGGCAAGTGGGAGAGTCTGGGCAAGTGGGAGAGTCTGGGCAAGTGGGAGAGTCTGGGCAAGTGGGAGAGTCTGGGCAAGTGGGAGAGTCTGGGCAAGTGGGAGAGTCTGGGCAAGTGGGAGAGTCTGGGCAAGTGGGAGAGTCTGGGCAAGTGGGAGAGTCTGGGCAAGTGGGAGAGTCTGGGCAAGTGGGAGAGTCTGGGCAAGTGGGAGAGTCTGGGCAAGTGGGAGAGTCTGGGCAAGTGGGAGAGTCTGGGCAAGTGGGAGAGTCTGGGCAAGTGGGAGAGTCTGGGCAAGTGGGAGAGTCTGGGCAAGTGGGAGAGTCTGGGCAAGTGGGAGAGTCTGGGCAAGTGGGAGAGTCTGGGCAAGTGGGAGAGTCTGGGCAAGTGGGAGAGTCTGGGCAAGTGGGAGAGTCTGGGCAAGTGGGAGAGTCTGGGCAAGTGGGAGAGTCTGGGCAAGTGGGAGAGTCTGGGCAAGTGGGAGAGTCTGGGCAAGTGGGAGAGTCTGGGCAAGTGGGAGAGTCTGGGCAAGTGGGAGAGTCTGGGCAAGTGGGAGAGTCTGGGCAAGTGGGAGAGTCTGGGCAAGTGGGAGAGTCTGGGCAAGTGGGAGAGTCTGGGCAAGTGGGAGAGTCTGGGCAAGTGGGAGAGTCTGGGCAAGTGGGAGAGTCTGGGCAAGTGGGAGAGTCTGGGCAAGTGGGAGAGTCTGGGCAAGTGGGAGAGTCTGGGCAAGTGGGAGAGTCTGGGCAAGTGGGAGAGTCTGGGCAAGTGGGAGAGTCTGGGCAAGTGGGAGAGTCTGGGCAAGTGGGAGAGTCTGGGCAAGTGGGAGAGTCTGGGCAAGTGGGAGAGTCTGGGCAAGTGGGAGAGTTTGGGCAAGTGGGAGAGTTTGGGCAAGTGGGAGAGTTTGGGCAAGTGGGAGAGTTTGGGCAAGTGGGAGAGTTTGGGCAAGTGGGAGAGTTTGGGCAAGTGGGAGAGTTTGGGCAAGTGGGAGAGTTTGGGCAAGTGGGAGAGTTTGGGCAAGTGGGAGAGTTTGGGCAAGTGGGAGAGTTTGGGCAAGTGGGAGAGTTTGGGCAAGTGGGAGAGTTTGGGCAAGTGGGAGAGTTTGGGCAAGTGGGAGAGTTTGGGCAAGTGGGAGAGTTTGGGCAAGTGGGAGAGTTTGGGCAAGTGGGAGAGTTTGGGCAAGTGGGAGAGTTTGGGCAAGTGGGAGAGTTTGGGCAAGTGGGAGAGTTTGGGCAAGTGGGAGAGTTTGGGCAAGTGGGAGAGTTTGGGCAAGTGGGAGAGTTTGGGCAAGTGGGAGAGTTTGGGCAAGTGGGAGAGTTTGGGCAAGTGGGAGAGTTTGGGCAAGTGGGAGAGTTTGGGCAAGTGGGAGAGTTTGGGCAAGTGGGAGAGTTTGGGCAAGTGGGAGAGTTTGGGCAAGTGGGAGAGTTTGGGCAAGTGGGAGAGTTTGGGCAAGTGGGAGAGTTTGGGCAAGTGGGAGAGTTTGGGCAAGTGGGAGAGTTTGGGCAAGTGGGAGAGTTTGGGCAAGTGGGAGAGTTTGGGCAAGTGGGAGAGTTTGGGCAAGTGGGAGAGTTTGGGCAAGTGGGAGAGTTTGGGCAAGTGGGAGAGTTTGGGCAAGTGGGAGAGTTTGGGCAAGTGGGAGAGTTTGGGCAAGTGGGAGAGTTTGGGCAAGTGGGAGAGTTTGGGCAAGTGGGAGAGTTTGGGCAAGTGGGAGAGTTTGGGCAAGTGGGAGAGTTTGGGCAAGTGGGAGAGTTTGGGCAAGTGGGAGAGTTTGGGCAAGTGGGAGAGTTTGGGCAAGTGGGAGAGTTTGGGCAAGTGGGAGAGTTTGGGCAAGTGGGAGAGTTTGGGCAAGTGGGAGAGTTTGGGCAAGTGGGAGAGGAAGGTGTTGCTTTGTCTTGTTTTCCCCACCAGTGCTAACTCCCAGACCTGGGAGGAAAAGAAACCGAAGTGTGATGTCACAGACAAGAGGGTAAGTGATTGGTGAGTAGTTTTTCTTTTTTCCTTGTCTTGTCAGTAAGAAACCTTTGGTATTATTTTAAGTCTTACATTATGACAGGAGTGTCCAGACCCGTGTCATACTCCTCCTATGCCATGTGGGAAATCAGGGACGCTTCCAATGTCCCTGACGACTACATGTGCAGGAAGTGTATCCAGCTGCAGCTGCCGTTAGACTGCATGACGGCAGTGGAGCTGCGGATGGATTCACTCTGGAGCATGTGCGATGCTGAGGATGTCTTGGATAGCACGTTCAGTGAGTTGGTCACACCTCAGGTAAAGGTTACAAAGGCAGATAGGGAACGGGTGACCATCAGGCAGAGCAGGAGTAGGAAGACAGTGCAGGAGTCCCCTGCGGTCATCTCCCTCCAAAACAGATATACCGCTTTGGATATTGTTGGGGGAGATAGCTCACCAGGGGAAGGTAGCAGCAGCCGCTAAGTTCATGGCACCGTGAGTGGCTCTGCTGCACAGGAAGGCAGGAAAAAGAGTGGGAGAGCTATAGTGGTAGGGGATTCTATTGTAAGGGGGATAGACAGGCGTTTCTGCGGTCGCAACCAAGACTCCAGGATGGTATGTTGCCTCCCTGGTGCAAGGGTCAAGGATGTCTCGGAGCAGCTGCAGGGCATTCTGGAGGGGGAGGGTGAACAGCCAGTTGTCATGGTGCATATCGGTACAACGATATAGGTAAAAAGCAGGATGAGGTCCTACAAGCTGAATTTAGGGAGCTAGGAGTTAAATTAAAAAGTAGGGCCTCAAAAGTAGTAATCTGAGGATTGCTACCAGTGCCATGTGCTGGTCAGAGTAGAAATAGCAGTATAGCTAAATGAATATGTGGCTTGAGGAGTGGTGCAAGAGGGAGGGACTCAAATTCCTGGGACATTGGAACCGGTTCTGGGGGAGGTGGGACCAGTACAAACCGGACGGTCTGCACCTGGGCAGGACTGGAACCAATGTCCTAGGAAGAGTGTTTGCTAGTGCTGTTGGGCAGGGGGGGTTAAACTAATATGGCAGGGGGATGGGAACCTATGCAGGGAGACAGAGAGAAATAAAATGGGGGCAGAAGCAAAAGATAGAAAGGAGAATAGTAAAAGTGGAGGGCAGAGAAACCCAGGCCACAAATCAAAAAGGGCCACATTACAGCAAAATTCTAAAAGGGACAAAGAATGTTAAAAAGACAAGCCTGAAGCCTCTGTGCCTCAATGCGAGGAGTATTCGTAATAAGGTGGATGAATTAACAGCGCAGGCAGCTATTAAAGGAAGGCACAAATAACCTTCTGGAAATACTAGGGGTCCGAGGGTCTAGCGAAAAGGAGGAACTGAAGGAAATCCTTATTAGACAGGGAATTGTGGTAGGGAAATTGATGGGATTGAAGGCCAATAAATCCCCAGGGCCTGATAAGTACTCAGCCGAAGGAAGTGGCCCTAAAAATAGTGGATGCATTGGTGATCATTTTCCAACATTCTATTGACTCTGGATCAGTTCCTATGAACTGGTGGGTAGCTAATGTAACACCACTTTTTAAAAAAAGGAGGGAGAGAGAAAACAGGGAATTATAGACCAGTTAGCCTGACATCGGTGGCAGGGAAAATGTTGGAATCAATTATTAATGATGAAAGAGCAGCACATTTGGAAAGCAGTGACAGGATCGGTCCAAGTCAGCATGAATTTATGAAAGGGAAATCATGCTAGATAAATCTAGAATTTTTTGAGGATGTAACTGGTAGAGTGGACAAGGGAGAACCAGTGGATGTGGCGTATTTGGACTTTCAAAAGGCTTTTGACAAGGTCCCACACAAGAGATTGGTATGCAAAATTAAAGCACATGGTATTGGGGGTAATGTACTGACGTGGATAGAGAACTGGTTGGCAGACAGGAAGCAGAGAGTCGGGATAAACGGGTCCTTTTCAGAATAGCAGGCAGTGACCAGTGGGGTGCCGCAGGGCTTCGTGCTGGGACCCCAGCTATTTACAATATACATTAATGATTTAGATGAAGGAATTGAGTGTAATATCTCCAAGTTTGCAGATAACACTAAACTGGGTGGCAGTATGAGCTGTGAGGAGGACAGCAGGGTGACTTGGACTGGTTAGGTGAGTGGGCAAATGCATGGCAGATGCAGTATAATGTGGATAAATGTGAGGTTATCCACTTTGGGGGCAAAAACACGAAGGCAGATTATCTGAATGGTGGCAGATTAGGAAAAGGGGAGGTGCAACGAGACCTGGGTGTCATGGTACATCAGTCATTGAAAGTTGGCATGCAGGTACAGCAGGCGGTGAAGGCAGCAAATGATATGTTGGCCTTCATAGTTCGGGGTTTTGAGTATAGGAACAGGGAGGTCTTACTGCAGTTGTACAGGGCCTTGGTGAGGCCTCACCTGGAATATTGTGTTCAGTTTTGGTCTCCTAATCTGAGGAAGGACATTCTTGCTATTGAGGGAGTACAGCGAAGGTTCACCAGACTGATTCCTGGTATGGCTGGACTGACATATGAGATCGACTGGGCCTTTATTCACTGGAGTTTAGAAGGACGAGAGGGGATCTCAGAAATATATAAAATTCTGACGGGACTGGACAAGTTAGGTGCAGGAAGAATGTTCCCGATGTTGGGAAAGTCTAGAACCAGGAGACACAGTCGAAGGATAAGGGGTAAGCCATTTAGGACTGAGATGAGGAGAAACTTCTTCGATCAGAGAGTTGTTAACCCTGTGGAATTCCCTACCGCAGAGAGTTGTTAATATATTCGTTGGATATATTCAAGAGGGAGTTAGATGTGGCACTTACGGCTAAAGGGATCAAGGGGTATGGAGAGAAAGTAGGAAAGGGGTACTGAGGTGAATGATCAGCCGTGATCTTATTGAATAGTGGTGCAGGCTCGAAGGGCCGAATGGCCTACCTTCTGCACCTATTTTCTATGTTTTTATGTTTCTAGTAAAGAAACAGTACTGGAGAAATTAATGGCACTAAAAGCTGACAAATTCTCTCGACCAGATGGCATACACATCCTAGGGTTTTAAAAGAAGCGGCTAGAGATAGTGGATGCCTTGGTTTTGATCTTCCAGAATTCCCTAGATTACAGAATGGTCCCCGCAGATTGGAAGTTAGCAAATCCCGCTGTTCAAAAAAATAGGGAGCTATAAGTCAGTTAGCCCAACATCAGTAGTAGTGAAAATGCTAGAATCTATTAGGACGCTTAGAAAATCACATGATTGGACAGTGACAACACGGATGTGTGAAAGATAAATCATGTGTCAAATCTGTTCGAGTTTTTTCTGGTGTAATGAGCAAGGTAGATAAGGGGAAACCAGTGGATCTTGTGTATTAGGATTTTCAAAAAGCACTCAATAAGGTAGCACACAAGTGGGTATTACACAAAATTAGGGCTCATGGGATTAGGGGCAATATATTAACATGGAACGAGGTTTGGTTAATGGACAGAAACCAGAGTAGGAATAAACGGGTCATTTTCGGGTTGGCTAGACCGATTCCAGGGACGCTGGGATTGTCCTATGAGAAGAGAGTGAGTAGACTAGGTCTATATTTCTTAAGAGTTTAGAAGAATTACAGGTGATCTAATTGAAACATACAACATTATCAGGGGGCTTGCCACAGTAGATGCTGGGAGGATGCTTCCCCTGGCTGGGGATTCTAGAACTGGGGTCACCCATTTAGGACTGAGATGAGGAGAAATTTCTTCACTCAAAGGGTTATGAATCTTTGGAATTCTCCATCTCAAAAGGGTTATGGATGCTCAGTCGCTGAGTATTTGCAAGACAGAGATCGATAGATTTTTGGATACTGAGGGAATCAAAGTATATGGGGAATAGTGCGAGAGAGTGTAGAGTTGAGGCAGAAGATCAAGCATCATTTTATTGAATGGGAGAGCAGGCTCTTACGGCCGAATGGCCTACTCCTATTTCTTACGTTCTTAACTAAAAATAATTTCTGATTGCCAACTTCCACCTCTAACATCACCAGTCTCTAGCTTAATCGCAGTCAATTTGCCACTAAAAACCCTCATCCAAGTCTTTATCACCTCCAGACTCGACTCTTCCAATGCTTACCTGACCGCCTACAATCCTCCACTCTATAAATGTGAGCTCATCCAAAACTCTGCTGCCTGTATCTTATCCAGCACCTGGTCCTGCTTAACCATCACTCTCACTGATTTACACTGGCTTCTTGTCCCCAACTCAAATTTAAAATTCTCATTCCCCTGTTTAAATCGCTTTGTCGCCATGCCCCACTCCTCAGCTCTATAGCCGCCCAATATCATCTGCTTTGGCTGGGCATTCATTTTTTTGATTGTCCCGAAGCCCTTTATAGAGACAATTTTCTATGTTAAAGGCACTATATAAATGCAATTTGTTGTTGTTTTATTTAAAACCCCCAAAAATGTACATTTATTACACTGATCTAGGCTATCAAACTGATATTGCATTTGGAACAAGCAGATGGACCTTTCCAGATAGTGCACTTGGTCCTTTAACATAGATTTCAAAATTTAAAATATGCCAGTTTGGTCCACCCTTTGCTGCTATTTATTAACAACAGCTGCAAGGAAAGGCAGGTCACAACCTGCAGCACACAACTCCTCCCTTTTCTTTCAGTCCCTGTCTCAAAAAAAGCTCT
Source organism: Pristiophorus japonicus (assembly GCF_044704955.1). Lineage (NCBI taxonomy): Eukaryota > Metazoa > Chordata > Chondrichthyes > Pristiophoridae > Pristiophorus > Pristiophorus japonicus. Next base: position 243,949,181 of record NC_091980.1, on the reverse strand, counting down.
CAACTGCTAAACATGCATTACAAAATCACCATTTTGCCCTACCTGCTTTTGACTTTATATTGCACTGCAAAGAACAAACTTCTCACTATTCCAATCAAGTAGGGAAATAGAATTGTACCCAGAAAATACCGGTTACTAAATTAAAAAGGCTTTAATAGCTGCTTTTAATTATGAATATGTTCTGAACTCTTGCTGATCATTTAACACTATTGACAGTAATTTTAGCAAGATGGCTGCCTTGACTTTTGTCTCTTCTCTAGCCTTTATCAATGGGAAATCCTGTTGTTCTTGAAAATGGGATTGAGAATTAAGAAAATTATTTCCAAGTTTTAGCATACAATATTTAAAGGACCAATCAATCAATATGATTTTCATTTTAATATCTGGTCATCCTAATGTAGCATAGGTTACTGTAGTGTATTAATTATGCATACTTCTCTGCATTATTCACAAATTAAAGATACATTTTTAAATCATGCAAAACTTTCCATTTGGGGGCATCCTCTCTTCTCCCACCCCCAAAAAAGGAAATATAGGCAGTACAATCTCTCTTACCGTACAAATATACCATGATCGCTCACATTTATTTAATTTGACTGCTGGCTTAGCTGTTTTGTATCATTTGTGATGAAAGTACTGTATCCCAAAAGTTAGCGTTGAGTCCTGCCATTAAGGAAACAGCTTGCAGAATACTTCCACATGAACTATTGCCAAGTGAAACTACAGGAGCATTTTTGCTGTAAAGTCTTCATTATACTACAACCTAATTTGCATTGTTTTAGCTTCCTCCGTAATAGAATTATAATAGCCCCATTGTACCAAAGAGTGTAAAATGCCAAACCTTTACTGCACTCATTTCTAAAATCAAGCTTAGCATTAAGTTTCTTCATAAGTTGTCAGCCCAAAGCATGCCCCAAGGAATGATTAATGAGCACAAAAAAGCATATTGCTTTTCATACAAAATGATAGGATCAAGATCTAAATCAAATCTTTAATCTTTACTGTACTTAATATGCTGGTCTAATAAAGTGATATCTTTGTTCTTAATCTACAATGTAGCTATTTTCTTCACACAAATGGTGTGAATCTTAAAAGAAGCTTGGCACCCAGCAATGTCCCCTGTAATTTTTCTTGGACTGCGCAGCCCATTCAAAACTCCGCGCATGCACGTTTTTTTCCCAATTTAAAAGCCGGAGAGACCCCTGGAGCATTGCGCAGCCATACAGTTTACAGGGAACATTGCACCAAAGTGACATTGTTTTCACATCTTTACACTCTTCACTTAGAGAATAAATAGTTCACTGAAAAGATTTGGAAGCTCATTAACAGTTTTACAGGCCACGACGTAAATGCTTCTTCCATGGCCATAACCATCTTTATACTATCTAATAGAGTAGTTATTCCTATATGGCAGGAGGGCTTTATAGGCTTCCACACTGCATAGAATGAGGGGGGAGGAGGATGGGATAGCCGCTGAATGTCAACCCAGAATTCAGAGCCCAATCTCGCCGGATCGGTCTGGAGTAAAGTTCGAACCCAGTACCTTCTGACTCAGAAGAGGGAATGCTACCACTAAGCCAAAGACTTGGTCACCCCAGTGACAGGAGGATTATTGGTGAAGATGTTTAGCTAACTGTAGAACAGGAATCAGATCAGAATTTTGGGAAATTGTGGTTACCAAAGGCAATTTGCCTATTAATCCTATAAATTATGCAGTTGTGGTCTTAAATGGTTAGTATTTTACAAATGACACATTCACAGCGCTCAATAACATGCCGCTAAAAATAAAATGCAAAACTGGTTTTACAGGTACATCCGTGTTGTGGTGGCAGTGAAGGATGATGCAACAAATTCAAGGAGCAATACATGTTATGATCACTCACTATTTCATTTTGAACTGATGAAATCAGCAGATTTTGACTGTGGCTTCAATAGTGTGTGCATAATTCAGAGACCTTCTTTTCAACGGAAAGCCTAAAATTATTCAACTGCACACAGCAGACACTCCATTTGAATACTAAAAAGGTATAAAGTTTGCAAAAAAGAAAGGTCTGCCATAATTTTTCCAGTTATAATAGTCAGGAATATTGTAGATTCCATGGAATATGTTGCAATTTAGAATACTCAAAAGGTAATGGAAAATTTTATATTGTATTTTTTGGGGGTGGTGCAAAAATTCCTGAGGCAGCCTTCCAAATTCTAGCATCAGAGAAAATGTGTGTTAGGTATTTACAAAACTGAATAGCTACAATATCTCAAACCAGTCGACATATTGCACAAATATGAAAGCTTTTTCTGCAATTTTTATTTTATGATACAATATTCAAAAAGAGACAGTTTCATAATTCAGCAGTGAGCTACCTCCATGCCTAGTGGAACAGGCCAAGGGCAAATCTAGTAGCCCATAACTTGGCATCAATGAAGCATTGTGGGCCATCAGGCACAGAATTATATACCATCGCAAACTGTAACCTCATGATCCAGTACATCCCTCACTTCATTACCATCAAACCAAGACATAAATTATGGTTCAAAGAAGAGTGCAGAAGGGCATGACAAAAGCAGCGCCAGATATACCATAGAGTAAGTCACCAAGCTAGTGAAGCTACAACACAGGGCGACCTGTATGCTAAACACCAAAAGCAACAGACTAGAGAGCGCCAAGAATAGCTACCCAACAGATTACCTCATCCTGGAGCTAGGAATCATAAGTACTGTAGCTACATTTTCAGATGATCGTCATCATAAGCAGTCCCTCGAAATCCAGGAAGACTTGCTTCCACTCTAGGTGGGACAGACAGTCGTTGAAGGAAAGGGCGGTTGGGGAGCCTAGTTTGCCACACGCACGCTCCTTCCGCTGGTTTTCTACATGCTCTCGGCGACAAGACACGAGGTGCTCAGCGCCCTCCCGGATGCTCTTCCTCCACTTAAGGCGGTCTTGGGCCAGGGATTCCCAGGTGACAGTAGAAATGTTGCACTTTATCAAGGAGGCTTTGAGGTTGTCCTTGAAACATTTCCTCTGCCCACCTGGGGCTCGCTTGCCGTGTAGGAGTTCCAAGTAAAGTGCTTGCTTTGGGAGCCTTGTGTCAGGCATGCGGACAATGTGGCCCACCCAACGGAGCTGGTCAAGTGGGGTAACTGCTTTGATGCTGGGGATGTTGGCCTGATCAAGAACACGGGAGCACTTATCCTCCCAGGGGATTTGATGGATCTTGCGGAGATATTGTTGGTGGTATTTCTCCAATGATTTGAGGTGTCTACTTTATATGGGCCATGTCTCAGCCATACAGGAGGGCGGGTGTCACTACAGCCCTGTAGGCCATAAGCTTGGTGCCAGATTTGAGGGCCTGATCTTCAAACTCTCTTCCTCAGGCGACCAAAGGCTGCACTGGAGGCAGTGTTGGACCACGTCGTTGATGTCTGCCCTTGCTGATAGTAGGCTCCTGAGGTATGGAAAGTGGTCCACATTGTCCAAGGCCGCGCCATGGATTTTGATGACCGGGGGGAACAGTGCTGTGTGGCGGGGTCAGGTTGGTGGAGGACCTTTGTATAATGGATATTTAGTGTAAGGTCCGTGCTTTCGTATGCCTCGGTGAAGATGTTCACGATGGCTTCGAGTTCAGCTTCTGAATGCGCGCAGACACAAGCGTCATCTGCGTTCCGTAGTTTGACGTCAGAGGATAGGACAGTCTTGGATCTAGCCTGGAGGCGACGAAGGTTCCCATTGGTTCTATAATAGTTCCACTCCAGCGGGGAGCTTGTTGAGCGTGAGATGGAGCACTGCAGCGAGGAAGATCGACAAGAGGGTTGGCGCGATGACACAGCCCTGCTCAACTCTAGTCCGGGCGTGGATTGATTCTGTGGTGGATCCGTTGGTCAGGATCACGGCTTGCATGTCATCGTGGAGCAGGCGGAGGATGGCGACAAAGTTTTGGGGGCAGCCGATACAGAGGAAGACCCTCCATAATCCCTCGTGGTTAACCGTGTCAAAGGCAATTGTGAGGTCAAAGGCGGCCATGTACAAGGGTTGGTGCTGTTCCGTGCATTTCTTTTGCAGTTGTCGCGCCGTGAAGATCATAACGGATAGAATCCGCACTGTGACTCCGGGAGGAGCTCCTCAGCCACAGGGAGAAGCAGTTGAGGAGGATTCTAGCGATTGTTTACAGATGATACAAAGCTAATGAAGGTGGTAAACTTCAAAGCTGTACAGAATAAGCTACAGGAGGATTTGAATACACTTGGTAATTGGGCAAACAGGTGCCAGATGAAATTCAATGCAGATAAATGCAAAGTGCTTCACACGGAGATAAAAAAAAAACAGGCAGGGCCCTATTATTCAAGTGGAAAGAAAATAATATGTATGGAAAATGAGATATATCTGGAGATCCTGATTGACAATAAATTGATGCAATTACAACAATGTTCAATGGTAGTGAGTAAAGCAAATCAGATGCTGGGATGTATGAAAAGGTCAATATTTTGCCGAAATAGAAGTAAACCTGCCACTTTATACAGCATTGGTGCGACTGCACTTAGAAGATGGTGTACAGTTCTGATCATCGCAAGACGAAAAAGGATATGGCAGTTATTGCAGGATACAGAAGAGGGCAACCAGAAAGACTGAGGGAATAAAGGGACTGTATTATGAGGATTGATTACATAAATTGGGCATATCCTCACTGAAAATAAGTTGTGTGATATGATTCTTGTTTTTAGGATTATAAAGAAACTAGATAATGTAGGAACATAGGGGTCAAGTTTCGGCCTGAGTTGCTTCTATTTTTTTGGAGTAACTAGTTTAGAAACATAGAAACATAGAAAATAGGTGCAGGAGTAGGCCATTCGGCCCTTCTAGCCTGCACCGCCATTCAATGAGTTCATGGCTGAACATTCAACTTCAGTACCCCATTCCTGCTTTCTCGCCATACCCCTTGATCCCCCTAGTAGTAAGGACCTCATCTAACTCCTTTTTGAATATATTTAGTGAATTGGCCTCAACAACTTTCTGTGGTAGAGAATTCCACAGGTTCACCACTCTCTGGGTGAAGAAGTTCCTCCGCATCTCGGTCCTAAATGGCTTACCCCTTATCCTTAGACTGTGACCTCTGGTTCTGGACTTCCCCAACATTGGGAACATTCTTCCTGCATCTAACCTGTCTAACCCCGTCAGAATTTTAAATGTTTCTATGAGGTCCCCTCTCATTCTTCTGAACTCCAGTGAATACAAGCCCAGTTGATCCAGTCTTTCTTGATAGGTCAGTCCCGCCATCCCGGGAATCAGTCTGGTGAACCTTCGCTGCACTCCCTCAATAGCAAGAATGTCCTTCCTCAGGTTAGGAGACCAAAACTGTACACAATACTCCAGGTGTGGCCTCACCAATGCCCTGTACAACTGTAGCAACACCTCCCTGCCCCTGTACTCAAATCCCCTTGCTATGAAGGCCAACATGCCATTTGCTTTCTTAACTGCCTGCTGCACCTGCATGCCAACCTTCAATGACTGATGTACCATGACACCCAGGTCTCTTTGCAACGCCCCTTTTCCTAATCTGTCACCATTCAGATAATAGTCTGTCTCTCTGTTTTTACCACCAAAGTGGATAACCTCACATTTATCCACATTATACTTCATCTGCCATGCATTTGCCCATTCACCTAACCTATCCAAGTCGATCTGCAGCCTCACAGCATCCTCCTCGCAGCTCACACTGCCACCCAACTTAGTGTCATCCGCAAATTTGGAGATACTACATTTAATCCCCTCATCTAAATCATTAATGTACAGTGTAAACAGCTGGGGCCCCAGCACAGAACCTTGCGGTACCCCACTAGTCACTGCCTGCCATTCTGAAAAGTACCCATTTACTCCTACTCTTTGCTTCCTGTCTGACAACCAGTTCTCAATCCATGTCAATACACTACCCCCAATCCCATGTGCTCTAACTTTGCACATTAATCTCTTGTGTGGGACCTTGTCGAACGCCTTCTGAAAGTCCAAATACACCACATCAACTGGTTCTCCCTTGTCCACTCTACTGGAAACATCCTCAAAAAATTCCAGAAGATTTGTCAAGCATGATTTCCCTTTCACAAATCCATGCTGACTTGGACCTATCATGTCACCTCTTTCCAAATGCACTGCTATGACATCCTTAATAATTGATTCCATCATTTTACCCACTACCGATGGTCAGGCTGACCGGTCTATAATTCCCTGTTTTCTCTCTCCCTCCTTTTTTTAAAAAGTGGGGTTACATTGGCTACCCTCCACTCCATAGGAACTGATCCAGAGTCAATGGAATGTTGGAAAATGACTGTCAACGCATCCACTATTTCCAAGGCCACCTCCTTAAGTACTCTGGGATGCAGTCCATCAGGCCCTGGGGATTTATCGGCCTTCAATCCCATCAATTTCCCCAACACAATTTCCCGGCTAATAAGGATTTCCCTCAGTTCCTCCTCCTTACTAGACCCCCCGACCCCTTTTATAACCGGAAGGTTGTTCGTGTCCTCCTTCGTGAATACCGAACCAAAGTACTTGTTCAATTGGTCCGCCATTTCTTTGTTCCCAGTTATGACTTCTTGATTCTGACTGCAGCGGACCTACGTTTGTCTTTACTAACCTTTTTCTCTTTACATATCTATAGAAACTTTTGCAATCCGTCTTAATGTTCTCTGCAAGCTTCTTCTCATACTCCATTTTCCCTGCCCTAATCAAACCCTTTGTCCTCCTCTGCTGAGTTCTAAATTTCTCCCAGTCCCCAGGTTCGCTGCTATTTCTGGCCAATTTGTATGCCACTTCCTTGGCTTTAATACTATCCCTGATTTCCCTTGATAGCCACAGTTGAGCCACCTTCCCTTTTTTATTTTTATGCCAGACAGGAATGTACAATTGTTGTAGTTCATCCATGCGGTCTCTAAATGTCTGCCATTGCCCATCCACAGTCAACCCCTTAAGTATCATTCGCCAATCCATCCCAGCCAATTCACGCCTCATACCTTCAAAGTTAGCCTTCTTTAAGTTCTGGACCATGGTCTCTGAATTAACTGTTTCATTCTCCATCCCAATGCAGAATTCCACCATATTATGGTCACTCTTCCCCAAGGGGCTTCGCACAACGAGATTGCTAATTAATCCTCTCTCATTACATAACACCCAGTCTAAGATGGCCTCCCCCCTAGTTGGTTCCTCGACATATTGGTCTAAAAAACCATCCCTTATGCACTCCAGAAAATCCTCCTCCACCGTATTGCTTCCAGTTTGGTTAGCCCAATCTATGTGCATATTGAAGTCACCCATTATAACTGCTGCACCTTTATTGCACGCACCCCTAATTTCATGTATGATGCCCTCCCCAACATCACTACTAGTGTTTGGAGGTCTGTACACAACTCCCACTAACGTTTTTTGCCCTTTGGTGTTCTGCAGCTCTACCCATATAGATTCCACATCATCCAAGCTAATGTCCTTCCTAACTATTGCCTTAATCTCCTCCTTAACCAGCAATGCTACCCCACCTCCTTTTCCTTTCATTCTATCCTTTCTGAATGTTGAGTTCCCAGCCCTGATCATCCTGGAGCCACGTCTCCATAATCCCAATCACATCATATTTGTTAACATCTATTTGCACAGTTAATTCATCCACCTTATTGCGGATACTCCTTGCATTAAGACACAAAGCCTTTAGGCTTGTTTTTTTAACACCCTCTGTCCTTTTAGAATTTTGCTGTACAATGGCCCTTTTTGTTCTTTGCTTTGGGTTTCTCTGCCCTCCACTTTTCCTCATCTCCTTTGTCTTTTGTTTTTGCCTCCTTTTTGTTTCCCTCAATCTCCCTGCATTGGTTCCCATCCCCCTGCCATATTAGTTTAACTCCTCCCCAACAGCACTAGCAAACACTCCCCCGAGGACATTGGCCCAGGTGCAGACCGTCCGGATTGTACTGGTCCCACCTCCCCCAGAACCGGTTCCAATGCCCCAGGAATTTGAATCCCTCCCTGCTGCACCATTGCTCAAGCCACGTATTCATCTGAGCTATCCTGCGATTCCTACTCTGACTAGCACGTGGCACTGGTAGCAATCCCGAGATTACTACTTTTGAGGTCCTACTTTTTAATTTAGCTCCTAGCTCCTTAAATTCATTTCGTAGGAACTCATCCCTTTTTTTACCTATGTCATTGGTACCAACGTGCACCACGGCAACTGGCTGTTCTCCCTCCCTTTTTAGAATGTCCTGCACCCGCTCCGAGACATCCTTGACCCTTGCACCAGGGAGGCAACATACCATCCTGGAGTCTCGGTTGCGGCCACAGAAACGCCTATCTATTCCCCTTACAATTGAATCCCCTATCACTATCGCTCGCCCACTCTTTTTCTTGCCCTCCTGTGCAACAGAGCCAGCCACGGTGCCATGAACTTGGCTGCTGCTGCCCGCTCCTGATGAGTCATCCCCCTCAACAGCACTCAAAGCAGTGTATCTGTTTTGCAGTGGGATGACCACAGGGGACCCCTGCACTACCTTCCTTGCACTACTCTTCCTGCTGGTCTTCCATTCCCTCGCTGGCTGTGGACCCTTCTCCTGCGGTAAGACCAACTCGCTACACGTGATACTCACGTCATTCTCAGCATCGTGGATGCTCCAGAGTGAATCCACATTCAGCTCCAACTCCGCAACGCGGACCGTCAGTAGCCGGAGGTGGACACACTTCCCGCACATGTAGTCGTCAGGGACACTGGTGTTGTCCCCGTGTTCCCACATGGTACAGGAGGAGCATATCACGTGACTGAGCTGTCCTGCCATGACTTAACCCTTAGATACACTTAAATTGCCGACAACAATGTTAAAAGTTACTGATTAATAAAGAAAAAGAAAAACTACTCACCAATCAGCAGCCAATCACTTACCACGTTGGCTGTGACGTCACCTTTTGATTTCTTTCTTCTACTTTTTTGACTTCTCTCAGCTGGAGCTGCACAAGTACGCCTCTCTCGACGCTCCCCGGACTGCTGAGCCTTTTATAGGCCGCTGCCTCTCTCGACTCCCGCCTCTCTCGATGCTCCCCGAACTGCTGAGCCTTTTATAGGCCGCTGCCTCTCTCGACTCCCGCCTCTCTCAACTCTCCCCGGACTGCTGAGCCTTTTATAGGCCGCTGCCTCTCTCGACTCCCGCCTCTCTCGACGCTCCCCGGACTGCTGAGCCTTTTATAGGCCGCTGCCTCTCTCGTCTCCCGCGTCTCTCGACGCTCCCCGGACTGCTGAGCCTTTTATAGGCCGCTGCCTCTCTCGACTCCCGCGTCTCTCGACGCTCCCCGGACTGCTGAGCCTTTTAGAATGGAGTATCTTAGAAATTGCAATTCTCGGCATTTAGTTTGCTCCAGTTCTAGTGAGTTAGAACAGTTTCATTTTAAAACAGATTTTTTTTCAAGGGGGCGTGTCCAGCCACTTACACCTGTTTTGCAAGTTTAGACAGCGAAAACTTACTCCAAACTAACTTAGAATGGAGTAAGTGTAGATTTTTGTACGCTCAAAAAAAACCTTGCCTACACTTAGAAAATCAGGCGTAGGTTCCAAATCAGGCGTAGGCAACGAGGGGTGGGGGGGGTTAACAAACACTAAACACTTCACTTTTACAAATAAAGAGCCATCATCAATAATAAATGATAAATAAACCAATAAATCAATCCAAATAAACGAGAAAAAAAAAATTAGAATCACAATAAATAAAAAAATTATTTCTACTCACCTACTGTAGCACCAGGGAGGAGGGGGGCGGGGGGGGGGGGAGGGGGAGAAGAGATGATGGTGGTTTTGGAGGGGGGGGAGGGGGGGGGGAAGAAAGAGAGAAGAGAGCAGATGATGCCGGGCTGCTGCCGACTCTTCAGGCGGGGCCTGTCCCAGCAAGATGCAGGGTGGGCGGGCCCCGCCGACAAGGAAGCCGGGCCCCGTCGAGGAGAGACCGGGCAGGCGGGCCCCGCCGCCGAGGTAAGATGCGCAGGCCACTTGGCCGGGGATAGGGGCGACGTCCCTTCGGCCTGGGATAGGGTCGTTGCCCCAAGACAGGACGCCGGCAGTTACTGCGCATGCACATAGTTGCCAGCACTGTTTTCGGCACAGGGCGGCCGAAACTTCACCCCATAGCAACAGAAGGTGGTCATTCGGCACTTCAAGCCTGTTCTGCAATTCAATTAGATCACGACTGATCTGCACCTTAATTCCATCTTGGTTCCATACCCATTATTACCCTTGCCTAACAAAAATCATTGGGCCCAAGTTTCCACACGATAAAAAACGGGCGCCCCTCCAAACTGGGCGCCCGTTTTTCGCACCTAAAAAAAAATGCGCTACTCTCGAGCGCCCTGCAGCTCCTTGTCTGCCTGGCGCGGCGCCCAGGGGGGCGAAGCCTACACTCGCGCCGATTTTGTAAGTGGGAGAGGGCAGGTACCATTTAAATTCGTTTTTTTTCCTGCCGGCAACGCTGCGCGTGCGCGTTGGAGCGTTCGCGCAGTGTGAAGGAAACGTTGGCACTCGGCCATTTTTGTAGTTCTTTGTAGCTGTTTAATTTTTGAACATTTTTTTAATAAAAGCACATTGCCATCAGCACTGAGGCTTCTTGCACCAGTGAGAAGGTGCAGGAAGCCTCAGAAAGTTGAAGCAGCCGTTTCCCTCCCCACCTCCACCCGCCGTCAGGAACGAACGGAACGGCTCCCCCCCCTCCGCGGGAACGAAACGGCTCCCCCCCTCCCGCAGGAACGAACGGAACGGCTCCCTCCCCCCCGTGGGAACGAACGGAACGGCTCTCTTCCCCCCCCCTCCCCCCCCCCCCCCCCAACCCCGCGGGAACGAACAGAACGGCTCCCCCCACCCCGCGGGAACGAACAGAACGGCTCCCCCCAACCCTCGCGGGAACGAACGGAACGGCTCCCCCCCACCCCCCGCGGAAACGAACGATGGCTGAAGCACTTTCACACAGGTAGGAAGATGGTTTATTTAATCTTTTCTTTGCTTATAAATGTTTATTCAGATTGGATTTATTTGTATAATATTTGTAGAAGTATAAATAAGGATTTATTATAGAATTTAATGACTTCCCTGCCACCGCCCCCCCCACCTCGTTCTGGACGCCTAATTTGTAACCTGCGCCTGATTTTTTAATGTGTAGAACAGGTTTTTTCAGTTCTACAAAAATCTTCACTTGCTCCATTCTAAGTTAGTTTGGAGTACGTTTTCACTGTGGAAACTTTGAAATATTTTGAAGAAAAAATTCTGTTCCAAAGTGAAACTGTTCTAACTGACTAAAACAGCAGAAAAAAAAAATGTGGAGAATTGCGATTTCTAAGATAGTCCGTTCTCCACCAGTTGCTCCTAAAAATCAGGCGCAAATCATGTGGAAACTTGGGCCCAATATCTCAGTTTTGACATTTTCAATTGACCTAGCCTCAACAGCTTTTTGAGTGTTCCAGAATTCCACAACTCCTTGTGAGAGGAAGTGTTTTCTGCCATCACCGGTGAATGGCCTTGGTCTAATTTAAAGTTATCCTCCCCCCCCCCCCCCCCCCCACCAATCTTGTTCTGAATTCATCGACCAGAGGAAATAGTTTCTCTATCTACCCCATCAACTCTTTTGATCATCTTTAAAAAAACTCAATTAGATCACCCTAATCTTGTAAGGGAATAAAAGTCTATAGTCTATGCAATCTGCACGCTTAAATTAATCCTTTTAACCCCAGTATCATTCTGGTGAATCTACGCTGCAACTCCTCCAAAGCCAATATATCCTTCCTGAGATGCAGTGCCCAAAACTGAATATAGTTATCCAAGTCATTTAAAAAATTTGGGAAGGCGATGACAAGCTCCACTATCTTATCCAGAACCAGAGGATCTAACCTATGATTGAAGCAAGGTAAATTCAAAACTAATCTGCAGAAAGATTATTTCAGTGAGCGAATGGTACATCTATGGCACAAGCTCCCTACGGAGACGGTGGAAGCAGATAGTGTCATTTAATTCAAATTAGTGAGGTTTCTTTCGGAATACAATACATGTGCAATTTGAGACATGACATATGGCAAGTGTGGTATGCTTGGGAGGAACAGGTGACTGTTTGGATCTATGCTTCTTAAAGTTGTCCACTGCTGAGGATTTTGCTCACCTCATGTTTGGATCTATTGTAGACTAATTGATAGAGATTGATTGCCATGATTAGTCAATAACTCCATTATTGTTGTATCACAGGAGTACCAGGATGATAGGTGGTGAACGAGATGAACCTTGTTCTTTTTCTAACTTGAAATTCCGACTTTCCTACTCAGAACAAGGTTTTAAAAAAAAAAAGGGTATGGCCAGGGTTGTGGGGGGGGGGAAAAGATACATAAATAAATCAGTTATGGATTCTACGCAACCCTTCTCACCTCCTGAAGAAAGGTTTATTTAATTTCTAGCTGACACCCCTAACCAAAAGATAAATGAAGGAAAACTCAATATCCAGATAACCATGCATCTTACATTATTCATCCTTTACCAGAGGTCTTCTTTGACATGGCATTTCTAATGCTCCAGCAGTTCAGGAGCCATCAAGTTTCCAATAGCATCAAATCATCTCTCTCTACATTCAATTCTGTTCTCAATTATTTATCCTACTGATTTAAATATGATAAATTAATACAGAATAAACTGGTTTTGCTGCATATCTAGGTTATCCACTTCAAAATCTTGCGTGAGGCTTGATTTCTATTCCCACATTCAAGATGTACCAGTTTGTTAAATAACTGCCTAAATGTCCTAGCCAATACTTATCCCTCAATCAACATAAGAAAAAAACAAATTACCTGGTCATCATCACACTGCTGTTTGTGGGAGCTTGCTTGTGCGCAACTTGACTGCCACATTTCTTACATTACAACAGTGACTACACTCCAAAAGTACTTCATTGGCCGTAATGTGCTTTGAGATGTTCGGTGGTTGTGAAAGGCACTATATAAATCCAAGTCTTTCTTTCTTTTGAATTTCATTACAAGATTTGAATCATAAGAAGCTTGGTCATTAATTTTGACTGCCTTTGTTTCCTCACTAACCTGATGGACACTGCCATGCATATTCTACTAAGCCATGCAAACAAAATATCCTCAGCTCAATTCCTAATTTGTGGAATTAGCTCTCAATCGACAATGGCTGGTTTAAGCCCTCCTGGACTATGGACAGGCCAGAGAAAAGCCTGAGTTTTCTGGTGCTCCTCATACCACCCAGTGATTATTGCTGAATGTGTCCATGTGTGGATATTGGGTTCAACTTGGTTGTGATGCCCTCTTGTGTCAATATACTATCGAAGCTCAAAAATTGAAGAATGGCCATTTGAGGGAGGCACCAGAGGTCTGCACCTAGAACAAATACCTTCTGAGAAGGAGGGGGAAACAGAGGAGAGGGTCGAGAAAGCAACAGGAAGAAAAAAAAGGAAATATTTTGCATTTGTGTGAAGATAGTATTGTAGAGCTGCTCTATGTGTGTGATAACCACTTGGTATCAGTCACATGGTTAGCAGAAAACAAAATCCTCCTCCCTCTGGTCCAGCCTAGGCAGTCTCTTGCTCATTCAGTTCATCCATAACCTCCATAAAAATAAGCAATACCATGGGGAAATCACCAGTTTAATAAAAAAACAAGGGTTTAGTATTCTTTACCCAGAGAGTGGTGAGAATGTAGAACTTGCTATCACATGGAGTAGTTGAGGCAAATAGCATGGATGCATTCAAGGGGAAGTTTAATAAACACTAAGGGAAAAACAGAAAGTTATCTTGATAGGTTTAGATGAAGTGGGGTGGGTGGAGGCTCGTGTGGAGCATAATAGACCAATTGGGCAGAATGGCCTGGCTCAGTGCTGTAACCATTCTATGGGCCCAAGTTTCCACATGATTTGCGCCTGATTTTTAGGAGCAACTGGTGGAGAATGGACTATCTTAGAAATCGCAATTCTCCACATTTTTTTTTCTGCAGTTCTAGTCAGGTAGAACAGTTCCACTTTGGAACAGAATTTTTTCTTCAAAAGGGGGCGTGTCCAGCCACTGATGCCTGATTTGAAAGTTTCCACAGTGAAAACGTACTCCAAACTAAAGTAGAATGGAGCAAGTGAAGATTTTTGTAGAACTGAAAAAACCTGTTCTACACATTAAAAAAGTCAGGCGCAGGTTACAAATTAGGCGTCCAGAACGAGGTGGGGGTGGGGGTGTGGAAGGGAACTCATTAAATTCTACAATAAATCCTTATTTATACTTCTACAAATATTATACAAATAAATCCAACCTGAATAAACATTTATAAGCAAAGAAAAAATTAAATAAACCATCTTCCTACCTGTGTGAAAGTGCTTCAGCCAGGGAGAATTCTGCAGCCATTCGTTGCCGCTGAGCGGGAGAGGGAGGGGAGAGAGAAAGCCGTTCGTGCCGCTGAGCAGGGGGGGGGGGGGGAAAGAGAGAGAGAGAGAAAGCGGTTTGTTGTTGTGGAGGGGAAGGAGACAGCCATTTGTTGCCGCGGAGGGGAGGGAGGGGAAGGAGACAGCCATTTGTTGCCGCGGAGGGGAGGGAGGGGAAGGAGACAGCGGTTTGTTGCCGCGGAGGGGAGGGAGGGGAAGGAGACAGCCGTTTGTTGCCGCAGAGGGGAGGCAGGGGAAGGAGACAGCCGTTTGTTGCCATGGAGGGGAGGGAGGGGAAGGAGACAGTGAGAAGGGTAGCCTCAGTGCTGATGGCAATGTGATTTTATTAAAAAAATGTTCAAAAATTAAACAGCTACAAAGAACTACAAAAATGGCCGAGTACCAATGTTTTTTTCCACAGAGCATGCACGAATGCTCCAACGCGCACGCGCAGCGTTGCTGGCAGGAAAAAAACTAATTTAAATAGTACCTGCCCCCTCCCATTTACAAAATCGGCGCGAGTGTAGGCTCCGCCCCCCTGGGCGCCGCGCCAAACAGACAAGGAGCTGCAAAGCGCTCGAGAATAGCGCTTTTTTTTTCTGGCGCCGTTTTAGGCGCGGAAAACGGGCACCCAGCTCGGAGGGGCACCCGTTTTTTATCTTGTGGAAACTTGGGCCCTATGATTCTACACAGTATTCCAAAATGCAATACGTGTTTGAGGTGCATTCCCACAGCACAATTAACCTCCATGAAAGCAATTTCAGGCTGACTGACCATATTTAGTGAAATGTCATTAATCACACCCCAACCAATTTCCTTTTCCACTTCCATTCATAGGAATCCATTGTTCATGTACATAAGAACATAAGAACACAACAATTAGGAGCAGGAGTAGGAGTAGGTCATATGGCCCTTCGAGCCTGCTCCACCATTCAATATCATGGCTGATCTTCGACCTCAACTCCACTGTTCCACCCGATCCCCATATCACTTGATTCCCCTAGACTCCAAAAATCTATCTATCTCAGCCTTGAATATATTCAGAGACTCAGCATTCATAGCCCTTTGGAGTGGAGAATTCCAAAGATTCACAATCCTTTGAGTGAAGCAATTCCTCCTCATCTCAGTCTTAAATGGTCGACGCCTTATCCTGAGACTATTCCTCCTGGTTCTAGACTTTCCAACCAGGGGAAACAGCCTCTCAGCATCTACCGTCAATTCCCCTCCAAATCTTATATGGTCACTGAGATCACCTCTCATTATTCTAAACTCGAGAGCGTATAGGCCCAATTTACTCAATTTCAGTGTGCTCACTTTACAGTTATTTACATTACAACCATCTGCCATTCCTCAGCCCATCTATTTCTCAAATTGAGATCACCCTGCATACCAATAATATCAAGCTTGTTGCCTAGCCACAATGCTTACAGTCATCACCACATTTAATAATACTGTTTACAAGTAATATTCTTCTCCACAACATTTATGGATACTGTTATCAGGGAACCCAGCACACATCCCAATAAAACTAGTCACTATCTCTCCTGAACTCAAATCTGAACTGAAAATCTGCACCAACATGGTGGATTTAAGAGACTGTTGCCATCCTTCCATTGCTACCAAGTCTAAACACTGGAAGCCACTTTATCTGCTGCAATGGACAGAATGTTTGCAGAACTATGGCAATATGGCACTAAGGAATCAGTTATACAAATATATATAGATGCTAAACCTGTGTGTGCAAATAAAAGCCATCATCCAGAGAAATTTAGTGAATACCTGCAGGGACATGATGAATGTAAGTATTTTGTATTGAAAAGGATTTCTGTTGACTACAAATCTAATAATTATCCAGTGTCTTTCTTGATGGAAATGGCAATAATCTTTTCCCTACCTAGATAGAAACAACAATGCTCAGATGCAGTAATTTTGTTTGTTAGATTTTGTTACGTTGTAGCAGTCTCACCTTCGAGTCACAAGGTTGAGGTTCAAGCTCCACTGCAGGACTTAAGCACATTATGTAGGGTTCACACTTCAGTGCAATAAGTCAGAGGTGCCATCTTTCAAATGAGATGTTAAACTGAGAATATGCCTACCTGTTCTAGTGGTTTATGTAGACATTAAAAAAAAATCTAATGACACAAGGTGAAGAACAGGGTGTTTCCTAGCATCTTTGTAAACATTCCTTTCTCAACCAAAACCACCAAAAGCAGATTATTAAGTGGTTATAAATCTCATTTGCGGCTTGTTACACTGTGTTGTGCGGTCTCTTTCTGCCTACATAATAGTAACTGCGCTTAAAAAAACAACTGGTTTGAAATATCTTCAGCCTGTGATATGCCACTACCTAAATACAGGTTCTCTCTTGCTTTTGTACCTCTCCACTCTGGCAGCAATCTTTAAAAAGTGCCATTCTTTCCAGATATGCCATGAAAATGAAAACCAGACAATACTCGCCTGTACAACTGTTAAGTTTCCTGCATGGGCAGAACTACTCTGGATACTGGAATGGCAAGATACAAGTTATATAATTTTATATACTGTGGTTTTTTGAGAAAACCAAAGTTAAACAAAACCTTTTACTTGAACAGTTTTACTTTATGGTATACAAAAGCCCACTTTAAAAAAAAAAGTCTGAGGTCCTGAACAAAATAACTACTGGCCGTATCTTGAGGGTGTGACTCAAATAACTTGTGTTTTCTTCTGTGGTATTTTAAGGCATTCTGCATATTTTTTTCACGTTATTTAAAGACATGCGGTCTGAAAGATACTCTTGTATACATACTTCATACATTTTTATAACAAAACAAGATGTTCATTTATCAGAAATGTTTTCCTGGGTTCGGTGCCTCAGCAATTCTCTGGAACCCCAATCCTGAACAGCTTTCAACTTAATTCTTTCTAGATTTATTATTTTTCCACACCTTTTCAACAGTATGTCTTGATGACCTGACAAGCATTTAATGCAGTCACCTTTAAAGGCCTCATTATAAATACCATTGCTCAATTAAGCTACAAATAATGTGACTTTGGTACATGTATAAAGGTTAAGACGTTCAAAGACACTACAAGTAGAACAATGGCAACATCCATATACATTTTTGATGCATTATGTAAACACTGTCTTATCTCATAAAAACAGCAAGAAAAAAATTCACAACTGGACGTTCCAATTTCTGTGCCGCATTTTAGAATTTCCAGATCATTGATATTGATCAGAGTAGATTGGAACGCAGTATCAGTTACTTTTTTGTTTCTGAATGCCTTAATGGAACACTGTGGCATAGAGTACAAAAGCAAGGAAGTCATGCCAAACTTTATAAAACACTGGTTAGGCTCCAGCTGGAGTACTGTGGCCAATTCTGGACACCACACTTTAGAAAGGATGTCAAGACCTTGAGACAATGCAGAGGAGATTTACCAGAATGATACCTGGGATTAAAGACTTCAATTGTGTAGAGAGACTAAAGGAACTGGGGATGTTCTCCTTAGAGCAGAGAGGGTTAAGGAGAAATTTAAAAGGTGTTCAAAATCTTGAAGTGTTTTGATAGAGTAAATAAGGAGAAACTCTTTCCAGTGGTAGAAGGGTCAGTAACCAGAGGACACAGAGTTAAGATAATTGCCAAATGAATCAGATGCAAAATAAGGGAAAAAAGGCAACAAAAGAGCAGAGGAGTGAGACTAAATTGGATAGCTCTTTCAAAGAGCCGGCACAGGTACGATGGGTCGGAATGGCCTCCTTCTGTGCTGTATCATTCTATGATTCTATGATTCAAGGGAACTCTATTTAGAAATTGAGTTTTCCCCTGTTCCACGTATATCCGTTGTCACAATTTAGTAATGCTTTTGTAATACCGAGAGGCACGTCTAAATGTAACAGTAATGCATTAGTTTTAATAAGTAACTCTAAAATCTGCCATTCAGTTCTCCCACCACTGGTGGCATCGTGATGAGTTGCCTCGGTCAGTCTGCCATTTTGTTTTTATCCCATTTTGTCTTCACTGCAAGGTTTAATTTACAGACGCAAATATGGAATTTTAAATTAACAAGACAAAAAAGTTAATAGAGTGCGTCTTGCTTATTTCTTTCCACCCCCCACCCAAAATCACATCCTGCTGCCATCTGCCTCGCTTCTCACCCACTTGCCAGGTCCATAAACATTGGCCATAATTACAGAGGTTAAAATGAAGATGCAGCTCTAGGGCACAGAATACAAAAACACAAGGGGAGAAAAAGACAGAACAGAGCGCCAAAATGACAGATCTGTGAATAGGTACTTGAGACAAACAGATTCTTTGTCCAAGCTAGCAGTTGAATTTTTGTTCCATTTAGTTCCAGCTTCCTAACAAATATCAAGACAGATATCACTGCAAACATTGGCTGCAATTCCACAGAGCTGTCACTATATGCACAGAACTTGGGGCCACACACAAGAAATGATGCATGCACACAAACACAAAGGGAAGAGGGAAAAAACAGAGAGAGATGCGCAGTGATGGATTGGGGTGGGGGTGAATACACACAAGGGAGAAACATATTGGAAGAAATAGCAACAGATGCAACCACGACAGAGATGGACAGAGACAACACATTATTGTAGCAGATACCAAGACACAAATGGTGCACAAGGAGACCAGTCTCAGATGGGTGATAGATAGAAACCAATGTCTTATATATGTACCACATTCAAAGTAGAAGTGAGGTTACTCTAGCATATCAAGATAACACAATGGCAAGACAGATCACAAACAGATTGCCAGAAATGCCTAGAAACCAACAAACAGATCATAGCAAACGGACTAGATCGCAGGAGAGGTATATGACACCAATCAATATTTGGATTGAGTGTGTTTGGGCCAGAGACAAATTAGAGAAGCACAAAGGCAGAAATATGCACAGAAAGAATTAGAGTGGACTAAATCATTACAGGAAGATGACTCGCCACGAGCAACACCAATGGAGATCTACTGATTATACAAAGAAAAAAGCAGAAACAAAGAAGGAGAAATGAGGCAACTGCAAATAATAGAGAACAGCAGTTTGTAAAATGTGAGTTATGAAAAAGCTGAAGGTGGAGGGTCTCAGCCTGAAAAAAATGGATAACTGCTGATCTAAGAGGTGGGCTCTTAACTGCTCTGCTTTAATGATTCAGGATAGGGGTGAAATGCAGAAAAACAAAATGGGGTGAGTCAAGAAAATATGGACAGAAAATAAATTCTCAAATTTAAAAGCTTGCGAACTCAAACGCAAAAGGACCATTAGTAGTCAGACACTTAAAACACTGGAGCTGTGTTCAAACCAATGAAAGGCACTGTTCAAGCTCGAGAAGCTGGAGCAATGCTGCCCAGTTAGTAAATGGAGACAAAACACTATTGATGCTGGAGTTGGGCTATAACAGGCTCGGCTACTGTATTCATTTTGAAACAAAGCTGAACATGAAAAAAAATTGTCCAATTACAGATTACTTCAGAGAAAGTGCAACCAACACAACAAGAAGCCAGACAATGGTATTGCACCCAATTTTAGAGGGAAGGGAAGTCTAGCGAGACGAGGACAAATGAGAGAGAATTTATTTTTGTTCGAAGTACTCCCTTCCTCACCTTCTAGAAGAACATAACGCTTTTGCTTGAAATTTCTTTAACTTTCTTCTTTATAAATATAATTCAATCTTGATGCTGGTACGATGACCCTCGAGCAGGATTTCCCACCATGCTGGACTCCTCAAATGGCATCTCTATTGGAGTGGAACCACTCCCAAGGCAGTGAACAATGCAATTTCATACTGGCCCGAGCTCTACTCTGCAGCTATCCAATCCTGGGAAATTATACTGAAAAATGACAATATATTGACTTGAACTATTAACATTTTTTTCCTGCCATTAAATATACAAAATATGCAATTCTTAAACAAATTTAAGGTTTGAAGATTACCAGTAAAAAACAACTACTGTGTAAATTTAAAGAAATAAAGATATCTCAAGCTATTCTCATGAGCAATCTGGTGTTAATCAGAAGACTGCTGCAGAGATCAAAATAAACCACGTTGCTTTTCCTTTCAGCAAAAGAATCCAATAGATCCACCACACATGCATGACCACAAAAGAAACAGAGAGCAGCTCTGTGCTGCATCTTTTCTAGTACAAGGGGAGTTGCAACGCTTCCACTTACAAGGAGATAATTTTTTAATATTTGAAAACTACTTTGTTCATTACTGAGGGAGGGGGACACAAGCACAATCTAAAAACTGTCGCCCGTGCAATTCTTTTGTAATGAATTGCTACTGGTAAAATATGAGCTTGTTCTTGAAGGCTAAAGCAGGTGTGTGCAGATGTCTTAGCACACTAGTCTCAAAGAAAAGGAATAATTGCTGCACAGAGTTGCGGCAGAGGAACAGGTACAATCCAACACTGAATTGAGCTACTAAGAGGAAATGACTGAAATATTTTGGTAATATTATGGCGAACAGAAAAGTTTCAAATGTAAACAAAATAAATTATGTAAAATAGAATGATGGAAAACGATATTGTTGATGTCCCTGGTTATCCACTGATGGCTCCCGCCTGGCAGAAGAGCAGTTAAAATAAGGCCAGTTATTAGAAATATCAGAAAGGATTAAGTTAGTTAGTTCAGACCTGGGGTCTAAAAAAGCAAAAACTTTCTTGCACAAAAAACAAGCAGGTGATAACCTCAGGGTCAATGTGACAAGAGATGAGGTAAGGTTATAAAATAACAAGGAAAACTACAGGATAATAAAGCCAAATTCAAAGGAGTCAAAGGACCTGGGTAAGAGATAGTGTGTAAATACTGAATGCCAATTAATAAAGTTCTGGCAATTGCTAATGACCGACAAAAGGCCAGGTGTAGGAATAACAGAATGAAGGCCAACGGACAGGAGGGAGTTACCATAACAGGACCAGCTGTGGAGACAGCAAGGGGTGGAAAGAAAGGATTTCATTGATCAAGATAATGTTCACACATGGGAAGGGAGACTCCCGACTTGGTAATAACTTCGAGGCGAGAGACAGGTTGAGATAACAGCAGAATGTCTCTGTATCTTGTAAAAACAAGCAGGCCATTAACACATGGTTAACTGAGGGACAAAAAGGGTATAAAAATAGACAAGCTCGGACAGTCCAGAGCGAGAACCTGGGACCAACACACGACAGAAATAGGGACCAGGGAGCGACCCTTGAAGGAATAGTGTCAGGACCGGATTGATCACCTGGGACGTATTGGGTAACTATGAGAGTATGTTGAGTTGAACAGAGTTAGTATTTTGAGCGGAAAGGAACACCTTTTGAAACGCCTTTTCCGCAAAGTTAAACAGTTGAGTTAAACAGAGTTATGCAGAGTTAAAGAGAGTATGGGCCCAAGTTTCGGCCTCAGTTGCTCCTGATTTTTTGGAGCAACTGGTGTAGAACGGAGTATCTTAGAAATTCAAATTCTCGGCATTTAGTTTGCTCCAGTTCTAGAGTCAGTCAGAACAGTTTCACTTTGGAACAGAATTTTTTTTTCCAAAAGGGGGCTTGTCCGGCCACTTACGCCTGTTTTCAAAGTTTCGGCAGTGAAAACTTACTCCAAACTAACTTAGAATGGAGTAAGTGAAGATTTTTGTACGCTCGAAAAAACCTTTTCTACACTTTTGAAAATCAGGCATAGGTTACAAATCAGGCGTAGGGAATGAGGGGGGGGGGGGGGGGAGTTTAAAGGGATGTTTACAAATAAAGAGCCATCAATAATAAATGATAAAAACATCAATAAGTCAACCAATAAAAATCAAAGAATTAATAAGAAATAATTTTTTTTTTTTTTAAATCAATAAATAAAACATTTTCTACTTACCGACTGCAGCACCGGGAGCCCTCCAACAGCGTGCTGGGATGCCCACCTCCCCCCCCCCAATGTGTCTCTATCTCTCTGTCTGTGTGTGTTTCTGACAGAGAGGGGGGTGCAGAAGAGAGAGGGGGGTGCAGAAGAGAGAGGGGGGTGCAGAAGAGAGAGGGGGGTGCAGAAGAGAGAGGGGGGTGCAGAAGAGAGAGGGGGGTGCAGCAGGGTGGAGGTGGAGGTGGAGGTGGAGGTGGAGGTGGAGGTGGAGGTGGAGGTGGAGGTGGAGGTGGAGGTGGAGGTGGAGGTGGAGGTGGAGGTGGAGGTGGAGGTGGAGGTGGTGGGAGGAGGAGGAGGAGCTGACCGGGCCCAAGACTTCGGGCAGGGCCCGTCCCCAGCACCAGATTCACAAGGAGCTGGCGTTGGGTTGGGTCGGGTCCGGGGGGCGGAGGGAGGTCGGTTCGGTTCAGTTCTGGTCTGGGGGGAAGGGGGGTCAGGAGCGTGGGTCGGGTCGGGGGGGTGGTGGGAGGGAGGGAGAGGGAGGTCAGGTCGGGTGGGGGGGGGGGTGCGGGTCGGGTCGGGGGGGGGGGGGAAGGGAGGTCAGGTCAGGTGGGGGCGCGGATCGAGTCCAGTCCAGGGGCTAGGGAAGCGGGAGTCGAGGCGGGTCGGGAGGAAGCAGGAGCTGGGCATGGGAGGCAGCCTTTTGCACGCAGCCCCAGTGAGGCCATTGGGCCAGGGCTAGGGGCTGCGTGCTTCGGGCCCCTCCCACACAGTTTTTGGCGCCTGGAGCTACTGCACATGCGCGCCCACTGTAGCGCGCATGTGCAAAGGTCCCGGCACTGTTTTCAGCGCAGGGACCTAGCTCTGCCCCCACAGCTCATGCTGCGCTGCACCCGACTCAAGAGGACCAGCAGGGAGCCGGAGAATCTAAGTTTTTTTTAGGTGCACTTTGTGGCGCGAAAAACGGGCGTCCAGGTCAGGGCTGCGCCCTTCTAGGCGCGGCCCGAAACTTAGGTCCTATAAGTGGTGAGTCTTATAATTCTCCGATATAGAAGTAGTTAGTACAAGTAGCGAGTCTTGTACTTTTCCTGTATTAAACGAACATTAACGATACTGTCATTTGTCTAGTATATAATTTGATATTTAACCTCAGGAACCGTCGCAGGCAACTACTCGTCACACGACTAGCAAAATTGCTGCTTGCGCAACACCTCTGATCCCACTGCCTTCCCATGCCCCGATCTTAACCTGCCCTTTTGAGCAGGCGAGCAGGACATCCATAGCAAGGAAGCAGGGTACTACTTTAAATACGAAGACCGGGTCAAATGATGTCATCAGGACCTGATCTGCAATTTTAGTTAAAGGCCTGAGTGAGGGAGCAGTGATGGCTTCCCCATCAGGCCAAACCTGTCGGAAGCTGGATCATGGGCCAGTAGAGGCTTCTGCACACCCTTCCTGTCATTTCCCTCCCAGCCTCACCACCCTCCCAAAAAAAAAATCAAGGCCGATGTCTCAGCTTCAGCCTCACTGCAACAGGAAGGCACTGTGCATCAGGCAAATCCTCAGACAGCATAGGAAAAATTCAGTTAACAGTCGATCGAAGTTGTTTCCACATACCTACTGTCCAGGTTCAGAACATGTATATACAATATTATAAAATCAAGATAACCGGACGACAGTAAAAATATAGAAAATATTATGCAAGTTCTTACCACTGTCCTCTGTGCGAAAACAAAATATTCTGATCGGGAAGGAACCACCATGTTCTCAACATGTCCTTGGAACTTTTGGTTAGACGGCTTGCCAAGTACAATTCAATCAGGAGTTCACTATTACAAGTTAGAACCCAGCCCTTGCATTGACCAATTGTAAATGCTTGTACTCATGCTTCAAGAGTTAGTTAAGAATAACATCCAGTTTTATTCACTAAATTTACAAAATTACTCTACAATTTTGTGAAAAGACTCCAGCTTTAAATGACCTCCTTGAATGTTTACCAATAGATCAAGCCAAATTAACCAGTATAAAAGCAGAGAAGTCCTGCTACAACTGTACAAGGTATTGGTGAGGCCACAACTGGAGTACTGTGTACACCAGTGCGGCCTCCGTATTTAAGGAAAGATATACTTGCATTGGAGGCTGTTCAGAAAAGGTTCACGAGGTTGATTCTGGAGATGAGGGGGTTGACTTATGAGGATAGGTTGAGTAGGTTGGGCCTATACTCATTGAAGAACAACAATTTTTCTGGAGTATCTTTTTAGTTGCAATTCTGGCCATTTAATTTGCACCAGTGTGAGTGAGTTAGTTAGGGTTTTTTTTTAAAGTTTAGTTTTTTCCCCAAAAGGGTGCGTTCCCAGCCACTTACGCCCCGACTGGTGCGGGAGACCCCCTCCCCCCAGCGGATCAAACTCTCCCTTTCTCCGCCCTCCCCCACCTCTCTTTCCCCCCCCCCCCCCCCCCCAACTCTTCTTTCCCTCTTCCCTCCCCCCCTCCCACCTGTCTCTTGTAGCTCTCAGCGCAGGAAGGCCTTCCTGCTGCTACGGGCAGCGAACATCACGTCGTCCCTTCGGCCAAGGATAGGGCCGCCCAGAGCCAGGACACACTGGGAGGGCCAGGAGCTACTGCACACAAGCGCAGCTGCCGGCACTCTTCGGTGCAGGGCTGTAACTCCGCCCACCACTCGTTCCCAATGCACTGCGCCACAGGCCTGGAACCAATGGGGAGAATACGGAGGTAAGAAATCGGCGCTGTTTCTATACTACAAAGTCCACGTACCTCATGCAGGTGCGCCGTTCTAGCAGAGGGGGCAAACTTGGGCCCAGAGGGGACTTGACAGGGTGGATGCAGAGAGGATATTTCCACTCATAGGGGAAACTAAAACTAAGGGACATAGTCTCAGAATAAGGGGCCGCCCATTTAAAACGGAGATGAGGAAGAATTTCGCAGAGGGTTGTAAATCTATGGAACTCTCTGCCCCAGAGAGCTGTGGAGCTGGGTCATTGAATATATTTAAGGCGGAGATAGACAGATTTTTGAGCAATAAGGGAGTAAAGGGTTATGGGGAACAGGTAGGGAAGTGGAGCAGAGTCCATGATTAGATCAGCCATGATCTTATTGAATGGCGGAGCTGGCTCGAGGGGCCAAATGGCCTTCTCCTGCTCCTATTTCTTATGTTCTTATAAAATGGAAGAGACTCACCTATAAAAACTCAGCAAACTTTACATAAAGCAGACATCTTGAGAATGTGATTTAGCAATTTAAAAATAGATATTACACTGTAAAATCACAATCTTGTAACTTTTAGTATTATGGAACTTTTCAAGTACAGGGTATTTTTAAAACCAATTCCTGTGCCTGTACTGCCATCAATTTTAGTGAAATTCTCGTCTCCTTCAGCCAAGCATTAAAAAAATGTGCCGTGATACATAGAAACATAGAAAATAGGTCCAGGAGTAGGCCATGCGGCCCTTCGAGCATGAACCACCATGCAATAAGATCATGGCTGATAATTCCCTCAGTACTCCTTTCCTGCTTTCTCTCCATACCCCTTGATCTCTTTAGCCGTAAGGGCCATATCTAACTCCCTCTTGAATATATCCAATCAACTGGCATCAACAACTCTTTGCGGCAGGGAACTCCATAGGTTAACAACTCTGAGTGAAGAAGTTTCTCCTCATCTCAGTCCTAAATGGCCTACCCCTTATCCTAAGACTATGTCCCCTGGTTCTGGACTTCCCCAACATCGGGAACAATCTACCTACATCTAATCTGTCCCGTCCAGTCAGAATCTTATATGTTTCTATCAGATCCTCTCTCATCCTTCTAAACTCCAGTGATTAAAGGCCCAGTTGATCCAGTCTCTCTTCATATTTTAGTCCAGCCATCCCTGAAATCAGTCTGGTGAACCTTCGCTGTACTCCCCCAATAGCAAGAACGTCTTTCCTCAGATTGGGAGACCAAAACTGAACACAATATTCCAGGTGAGGCCTCACCAAGGCCCTGCACAACTGCAGTAAAACCTCCCTGCTCCTATACTCAAATCCCCTAGCTATGAAGGTCAACGTACCATTTGTCTTCTTCCCCGCCTGCTGTACCTGCATGCCAACTTTCAATGACTGATGAACCATGACACCCAGGTCTCGTTGCACCTCCCCTTTTCCTAGTCTGCCGCCATTCAGATAATATTCTGCCTTTGTGTTTTTTGCCTCCAAAATGGATAACCTCACATTTATCCACATTATACTGCATCTGCCATGCATTTGCCCACTCATCTAACCTGTCCAAGTCACCCTGCAGCCTCTTAGCGTCCTCCTCACAGCTCACACCGCCACCCAGTTTAGTGTCATCTGCAAACTTGGATTCCTTCATCTAAATCGTTAATGTATACTGTAAAGAACTGGAGTCCCAGCACGGAGCTCTGCGGCACTCCACTAGTCACTGCCTGCCATTCTGAAAAGGACCCGTTTATTCCGACTCTCGGCTTCCTGTCTGCCAACCAGTTCTCTATCCAAGTCAGTACATTAACCCCAATACCATGTGCTTAGATTTTGCACACCAATCTCTTTTGCGGGACCTTGTCAAAAGTCTTTTGAAAGTCCAAATACACCACATCCACTGATTCTCCCTGGTCCACTCTGCTAGTTACATCCTCAAAAAATTCCAGAAGATTCGTCAAGCACGATTTCCCTTTCATAAATCCATGCTGACTTGGTCCGATCCTGTCACTGCTTTTCAAATGCGCTGCTATTTCATCCTTAATGATTGATTCCAACATCTTCCCCACTACTGATGTCAGGCTAACCTGTCTATAATTACAAATACTATTGCAGTAAACGCATTCAGATACCAGGAGTAACTTTGTTATAGTAATCCTATACAAAAATTAAACATTTCAATACCAGTACAATTCAAGCTTTTTAATGCAAGCAATTTGAATATAGTTACTATAACAAGATGAAGGCTTCCCATGAACTGAAATCTGCTTTTATTAGCCCCAAGTTTCCACATGATTTGCTCCTGTTTTTTTTTTTAAGGAGCAACTGGTGTAGAACGGAGTATCTTAGAAATCGGAATTCTCGTCATTTAGTTTGCTCCAGTTC
>NC_091980.1:243758302-243921659 GCF_044704955.1 Pristiophorus japonicus | reverse complement strand
AGAAGTTTACAAACATTAAACAACTTCGGTTTTACAAATAAAGAGCCATCATCAATAATAAATGATAAATACATCAATAAATCAACCAATAATCAAAAAAAAATAAGAAATAATTATTATTTTTTTTTTTAAATTCAATAAATAAAACATTTTCTACTTACCGACTGCAGCACCGGGAGCCCTCCCAACAGCGTGCTGGGATGCCCCACTCTCTGTGTCGATTGGGGGGCGGGGGGGGGGGGGGGGGGGGGAAGAGGAGAGAGATTGGGGCGGGGGAGGAGAGGATGGAGGAGGGAGAGAGATTGGGCGGGGGGGGAGGAGAGAGATTGGGGCGGGGGGAGGAGAGAGATTGGGGCGGGGGGGGAGGAGAGAGATTGGGGCGGGGGGGAGGAGAGAGATTGGGGCGGGGGGGAGGGAGAGAGATTGGGGCGGGGGGGGAGGAGAGAGATTGGGGCGGGGGGGAGGAGAGAGATTGGGGCGGGGGGGAGGAGAGAGATTGGGGCGGGGGGGAAGGAGAGAGATTGGGGCGGGGGGGAGGAGAGAGATTGGGGCGGGGGGGAGGAGAGAGATTGGGGCGGGGGGGAGGAGAGAGATTGGGGCGGGGGGGAGGAGAGAGATTGGGGCGGGGGGGAGGAGAGAGATTGGGGCGGGGGGGAGGAGAGAGATTGGGGCGGGGGGGAGGAGAGAGATTGGGGCGGGGGGGAGGAGAGAGATTGGGGGCGGGGGGGAGGAGAGAGATTGGGGCGGGGGGGAGGAGAGAGATTGGGGCGGGGGGGAGGAGAGAGATTGGGGCGGGGGGAGGAGAGAGATTGGGGCGGGGGGGAGGAGAGAGATTGGGGCGGGGGGGAGGAGAGAGATTGGGGGCGGGGGGGAGGAGAGAGATTGGGGCGGGGGGGAGGAGAGAGATTGGGGCGGGGGGGAGGAGAGAGATTGGGGCGGGGGGGAGGAGAGAGATTGGGGCGGGGGGGAGGAGAGAGATTGGGGCGGGGGGGAGGAGAGAGATTGGGGCGGGGGGGAGGAGAGAGATTGGGGCGGGGGGAGGAGAGAGATTGGGGCGGGGGGGAGGAGAGAGATTGGGGCGGGGGGGAGGAGAGAGATTGGGGCGGGGGGGAGGAGAGAGATTGGGGCGGGGGGGAGGAGAGAGATTGGGGCGGGGGGGAGGAGAGAGATTGGGGCGGGGGGGAGGAGAGAGATTGGGGCGGGGGGGAGGAGAGAGATTGGGGCGGGGGGGAGGAGAGAGATTGGGGCGGGGGGGAGGAGAGAGATTGGGGCGGGGGGGAGGAGAGAGATTGGGGCGGGGGGGAGGAGAGAGATTGGGGCGGGGGGGAGGAGAGAGATTGGGGCGGGGGGGAGGAGAGAGATTGGGGCGGGGGGGAGGAGAGAGATTGGGGCGGGGGGGAGGAGAGAGATTGGGGCGGGGGGGAGGAGAGAGATTGGGGCGGGGGGGAGGAGAGAGATTGGGGCGGGGGGGAGGAGAGAGATTGGGGCGGGGGGGAGGAGAGAGATTGGGGCGGGGGGGAGGAGAGAGATTGGGGCGGGGGGGAGGAGAGAGATTGGGGCGGGGGGGAGGAGAGAGATTGGGGCGGGGGGGAGGAGAGAGATTGGGGCGGGGGGGAGGAGAGAGATTGGGGCGGGGGGGAGGAGAGAGATTGGGGCGGGGGGGAGGAGAGAGATTGGGGCGGGGGGGAGGAGAGAGATTGGGGCGGGGGGGAGGAGAGAGATTGGGGCGGGGGGGAGGAGAGAGATTGGGGCGGGGGGGAGGAGAGAGATTGGGGCGGGGGGGAGGAGAGAGATTGGGGCGGGGGGGAGGAGAGAGATTGGGGCGGGGGGGAGGAGAGAGATTGGGGCGGGGGGGAGGAGAGAGATTGGGGCGGGGGGGAGGAGAGAGATTGGGGCGGGGGGGAGGAGAGAGATTGGGGCGGGGGGGAGGAGAGAGATTGGGGCGGGGGGGAGGAGAGAGATTGGGGCGGGGGGGAGGAGAGAGATTGGGGCGGGGGGGAGGAGAGAGATTGGGGCGGGGGGGAGGAGAGAGATTGGGGCGGGGGGGAGGAGAGAGATTGGGGCGGGGGGGAGGAGAGAGATTGGGGCGGGGGGGAGGAGAGAGATTGGGGCGGGGGGGAGGAGAGAGATTGGGGCGGGGGGGAGGAGAGAGATTGGGGCGGGGGGGAGGAGAGAGATTGGGGCGGGGGGGAGGAGAGAGATTGGGGCGGGGGGGAGGAGAGAGATTGGGGCGGGGGGGAGGAGAGAGATTGGGGCGGGGGGGAGGAGAGAGATTGGGGCGGGGGGGAGGAGAGAGATTGGGGCGGGGGGGAGGAGAGAGATTGGGGCGGGGGGGAGGAGAGAGATTGGGGCGGGGGGGAGGAGAGAGATTGGGGCGGGGGGGAGGAGAGAGATTGGGGCGGGGGGGAGGAGAGAGATTGGGGCGGGGGGGAGGAGAGAGATTGGGGCGGGGGGGAGGAGAGAGATTGGGGCGGGGGGGAGGAGAGAGATTGGGGCGGGGGGGAGGAGAGAGATTGGGGCGGGGGGGAGGAGAGAGATTGGGGCGGGGGGGAGGAGAGAGATTGGGGCGGGGGGGAGGAGAGAGATTGGGGCGGGGGGGAGGAGAGAGATTGGGGCGGGGGGGAGGAGAGAGATTGGGGCGGGGGGGAGGAGAGAGATTGGGGCGGGGGGGAGGAGAGAGATTGGGGCGGGGGGGAGGAGAGAGATTGGGGCGGGGGGAGGAGGAGAGAGATTGGGGCGGGGGGGAGGAGAGAGATTGGGGCGGGGGGGAGGAGAGAGATTGGGGCGGGGGGGAGGAGAGAGAGATTGGGGCGGGGGGGAGGAGAGAGAGATTGGGGCGGGGGGGAGGAGAGAGAGATTGGGGCGGGGGGGAGGAGAGAGAGATTGGGGCGGGGGGGAGGAGAGAGAGATTGGGGCGGGGGGGAGGAGAGAGAGATTGGGGCGGGGGGAGGAGAGAGAGATTGGGGCGGGGGGGAGGAGAGAGAGATTGGGGCGGGGGGGAGGAGAGAGAGATTGGGGCGGGGGGGAGGAGAGAGAGATTGGGGCGGGGGGGAGGAGAGAGAGATTGGGGCGGGGGGGAGGAGAGAGAGATTGGGGCGGGGGGGAGGAGAGAGAGATTGGGGCGGGGGGGAGGAGAGAGAGATTGGGGCGGGGGGGAGGAGAGAGAGATTGGGGCGGGGGGGAGGAGAGAGAGATTGGGGCGGGGGGGAGGAGAGAGAGATTGGGGCGGGGGGGAGGAGAGAGAGATTGGGGCGGGGGGGAGGAGAGAGAGATTGGGGCGGGGGGGAGGAGAGAGAGATTGGGGCGGGGGGGAGGAGAGAGAGATTGGGGCGGGGGGGAGGAGAGAGAGATTGGGGCGGGGGGGAGGAGAGAGAGATTGGGGCGGGGGGGAGGAGAGAGAGATTGGGGCGGGGGGGAGGAGAGAGAGATTGGGGCGGGGGGGAGGAGAGAGAGATTGGGGCGGGGGGGAGGAGAGAGAGATTGGGGCGGGGGGGAGGAGAGAGAGATTGGGGCGGGGGGGAGGAGAGAGAGATTGGGGCGGGGGGGGAGGAGAGAGATTGGGGCGGGGGGGGGAGGAGAGAGATTGGGGCGGGGGGGAGAGGAGAGAGATTGGGGCGGGGGGGAGGAGAGAGAGATTGGGGCGGGGGGGAGGAGAGAGATTGGGGCGGGGGGGAGGAGAGAGATTGGGGCGGGGGGGAGGAGAGAGATTGGGGCGGGGGGGAGGAGAGAGATTGGGGCGGGGGGGAGGAGAGAGATTGGGGCGGGGGGGAGGAGAGAGATTGGGGCGGGGGGGAGGAGAGAGATTGGGGCGGGGGGGAGGAGAGAGATTGGGGCGGGGGGGAGGAGAGAGATTGGGGCGGGGGGGAGGAGAGAGATTGGGGCGGGGGGGAGGAGAGAGATTGGGGCGGGGGGGAGGAGAGAGATTGGGGCGGGGGGGGAGGAGAGAGATTGGGGCGGGGGGGGAGGAGAGAGATTGGGGCGGGGGGGAGGAGAGAGATTGGGGCGGGGGGGGAGGAGAGAGATTGGGGCGGGGGGGGAGGAGAGAGATTGGGGCGGGGGGGAGGAGAGAGATTGGGGCGGGGGGGAGGAGAGAGATTGGGGCGGGGGGGAGGAGAGAGATTGGGGCGGGGGGGAGGAGAGAGATTGGGGCGGGGGGGAGGAGAGAGATTGGGGCGGGGGGGAGGAGAGAGATTGGGGCGGGGGGGAGGAGAGAGATTGGGGCGGGGGGGAGGAGAGAGATTGGGGCGGGGGGGAGGAGAGAGATTGGGGCGGGGGGGAGGAGAGAGATTGGGGCGGGGGGGAGGAGAGAGATTGGGGCGGGGGGGAGGAGAGAGATTGGGGCGGGGGGGAGGAGAGAGATTGGGGCGGGGGGGAGGAGAGAGATTGGGGCGGGGGGGAGGAGAGAGATTGGGGCGGGGGGGAGGAGAGAGATTGGGGCGGGGGGGAGGAGAGAGATTGGGGCGGGGGGGAGGAGAGAGATTGGGGCGGGGGGGAGGAGAGAGATTGGGGCGGGGGGGAGGAGAGAGATTGGGGCGGGGGGGAGGAGAGAGATTGGGGCGGGGGGGAGGAGAGAGATTGGGGCGGGGGGGAGGAGAGAGATTGGGGCGGGGGGGAGGAGGAGAGAGATTGGGGCGGGGGGGAGGAGAGAGATTGGGGCGGGGGGGGGAGGAGAGAGATTGGGGCGGGGGGGGGGGGAGGAGAGAGATTGGGGCGGGGGGAGGAGAGAGATTGGGGCGGGGGGAGGAGAGAGATTGGGGCGGGGGGGGAGGAGAGAGATTGGGGCGGGGGGGGGGGGGAAAGGAGTGATTGGGGCGCGGGGAGGGGAAGGAGATTGGGGGGGGGCAGGGGGGAAGGAGAAGGGGGAGGGAGGCTGAATGGGCCGGGCCCGAGACTCTCTCTCCTCCTCCCCGCCCCAGATTTACAGGTAGGTGGCGTTGGGTCGGGTCAGGGGGGAGGTCGGTTCGGTTCAGGTCGGGGGGTGGGAGGGAGGGAGAGGAAGGTCAGGTCGGGGGGAGGGAGGTCAGGTCGGATCCAGTCCGGGGGCGGGGGGGGAGCGGGTGTCGGGTCGGGTCCGGAGGCGGGAAGCGGGTCGGGAGGAAGCAGGAGCTGGCCGTGGGAGGAGCCTTATTCACGCAGCCCCAGTGAGGCCATTCGGCCAGGGCTAGGGGCTGCGTGCTTCGGCCCCTCCCACACAGTTTCGGGCGCCTGGAGCTACTGCACTTGTGTGCCCACTGTAGCGCGCATGTGCAGAGGTCCCGGCCATGTTTTCGGCGCAGGGACCTGGCTCCGCCCCGTACAGCTCCTGCTGCGCTGCACCGAGGGCCAGAGGAGATGGAGAATCTGGAGGGTTTTTTTAGGCGCACTTTGTGGCGCGAAAAACGGGCGTCCAGGTCGGGACTGCGCCGTTCTAGGCACGGCTCGAAACTTGGGCCCATTATCTGTCACTGGTCAACATTCTGTGGCTTTGCACAAGTAAGAGAACAAGGGATAACTGAACCAGAGCACAGAAGTGATTTAGTTGCCCTTTTAAAGCTATCCTTATTTTTATATATTATCTTAATTTTAATTTATAAGTGGCCATATTCACAGCAATTTGGAAAGCAAAGTAGAGTTGGTTGGAGCAGAGGACTTGCTCTACAGTACAGGCTGAGGAGCTGGGAAACAACACAGATATAATAGCTACCACTGTGGGGAGAGTACAATTGAAGTATGACAAGTTTACATCAGCAATTTCCATAAATGTGGACATTATAATTACATTAATAACAAGACTTTTATTATAGATAGTGTAGCCCATGCCTAAAAATGAACCCCAAGTCCTGACCATGGTAAATTGTTTACTGGAGAATATGTAGGATATTCACTATATCTCCTGTCAATCCAGACGGCAGAAAATGTCATTTTATGCAGACTAAACAATTGTCTAGATTTATTTACAAAATGCACAAAAGTAAAAAGACAGATAAAATACTAATACAGGTTGCGCGTCCAAAATCCGAAGTTCCAAAATTCGGATTGTTTCAAAATCCAGACATCGTGCTAATCCGTGGAGGGGTCGTCCAAAATCCGGACATTTTTTTTTAAAAACACGATTACCACTGCGAGTTGGGCATAGGGAGGGGGGGGGGGGGGAACACCCCCCAAAAAAATCCAAAAATCCAAAATTCACAAAACATTCACAAAACCTTTACCTACTAAATCGCTGAAAAAATTAAAAACTTTAACTTACCTTTTTTGCAGGTCTTTAACGCAGGTTTTTCCCGACTGCCGACTCTACCAAACCCACCCAGCATCGCCGCCCCCTCCCTCCCCCAGACTTCCCCTCCGCCACCCCCCAGACGCGCTCTCTCCCTCACTTCCTCCCCCCGCCCCGAACTCGCCGCCCCGGACCCTCCACTGCCGCCGCCTCCAACCCTCCCCATGAACTGAAACAAGAGCTTATGTGCAAAGCAATCTGGAACAATTACCCTTTTACTGATAAGGAATGCTCTGGAAATAGTATGGGTTACTACCATTTGTATAGGTTACCACCACTTTTGATCTTTTCGAATGACTAATAATCACATTGATTGACCACTTATTTTGGCTACAACTACAGGTGCAGCATCGAAAATCCAGAACGATCGGTGGCAGAGTTGTTTGGAATCCGTAAAATGTTACGGAATCCAGGCACGCTGACCCTGCCGATCTCGGGGTCCCGCCGCTGCCCGACCTCGGGCCTCGCATTACTGCCCCTCGCCTCACCTCAGGGCCTCCTCGCCGCATCGCCCAAACAGCTCCTCGGCAGCGGGGCCCGCCGAAAAGCTCCTCAGCGGCAGTGAGACCAAACGCAGATTGGGTGACGGCTTTGCGGAACACCTCCTTTCAGTCCATAAGGGTGACCCCGAGTTTCCAGTCGCCTGTCACTTCAATTCTCTGTTCCATTCCCACTTCTGATCTCTCCGTCCTCGGTCTCCTCCACTGTTCCAACGAAGTTCAACGTAGGCTCGAGGAACAGCACCTCGGTTTTCGATTAGGCACTTTACTGTTGTCTTCTCAACATAAGAGTTCAACAATTTCAGATCATAACCTCTGCCACTACATTTTCCCCCAGACAGCAGCTGTTTATGATTCCGCCATCTCCATTTGCAACAGTTAATCACTCCTGCCTTCCACCCTATTACAAACAATCACTTTTGTTCTTTCTTCTCCTCCCCTCCCCCTTTCCCTGCACCTGCTTAAAATCAGTTACATCTCTAACTTTTGCAGTGCTGACGAAGGGTCGCAGGCCTGAAATGTTAACTGGTTCTCTCCCCACGGATGCTGTCTGGCTTGCTGAGAGTTTTCCAGCATTTTCTGTTTTTGATTCGGTTTCCAGCAGCTGGAGTATTCTGCTATTGTATTAGTCCTTTAGATAAAATCAGCAGAATCTTCTCTTTCTTTAATATGCAGCCTTGAAATGCACCTTTCAGGATCTTGCAGCAGCGTTATCACAACCAAACTGCACTGGCCAGGAGAGAGATATTTATCCCATGAAACCTCTAATGTGGAATATTGCTTTTGATGGAGTCAACCAAACAAAATGTCAACAGTCTTAATACATTGGTAAATAATGGAATAAATGGCAAATGAAACAACTGCATCCTCCTTGGAATGCTTTTACACAACTAGAAAGTAAATCTGTCAAACTGCATTTATGAATATTTAAGATGTGCTGCATTATCAAAGTAACTTGATAAGCAATTCTTGATCAAAATTAATTTCCTTTCCAACCTTGCTATCGCCATGTTTTATTATGTCCATCGCAGAGAAGTCTTCATTTTAACATTTACGGTGCAAAATTAAAAAGACAAAGTGGCTTGAGGAGTGGTACAGAAGGGAGGGATTCAAATTCTTGGGACATTGGAACCGGTTCTGGGGGAGGTGGGACCAGTACAAACCGGATGGTCTGCACCTGGGCAGGACCGGAACCAATATCCTCGGGGGTGTGTTTGCTAGTGCTGTTGCGGAGGAGTTAAACTAATATGGCAGGAGGATGGGAACCTATGCAGGGAGACAGAGGGAAATAAAAAGGAGGCAGAAGCAAAATAGAGAAAGGAGAATAGTAAAAGTGGAGGGCAGAGAAACCCCAAGGCAAAAAACAAAAAGGGCCACATTACAGCAAAATTCTAAAAGGGGCAAAGTGTGTTTAAAAAAAAAACAAGCCTGAAGGCTCTGTGCCTCGATGCGAGGAGTATTCGGAATAAGGTGGGTGAAATAACTGCGCAGATAGCAGTTAACGGATACGATGTGATTGGCATCACGCAGACATGGCTCCAGGGTGATCAAGGCTGGGAACTCAACATCCAAGGGTATTTAGCATTTAGGAAGGATAGACAGAAAGGAAAAGGAGGCGGGGTGGCATTGCTGGTTAAAGATGAAATCAATGCAATTGTAAGGAAGGACATTAGCCTGGATGATGTGGAATCGGTATGGGTGGAGCTGCGGAATTCCAAAGGGCAGAAAGCACTAGTGGGTGGTGTGTATAGCCCACCAAATACTAGTAGTGAGGTTGGGGACAGCATCAAACAAGAAATAAGGGATGTGTGCAATAAAGGTACAACAGCAATCATGGACGACTTTAATCTACACATTGATTGTGCTAACCTAACTGGTAGCAATGCGGTGGAGGAGTATTTCCTGGAGTGTATTAGCGATGGTTTTCTAGACCAATATGTCGAGGAACCAACCAGGGAGCTGGCCATCCGAGACTGGGTATTGTGTAATGAGAAGGGACTAATTAGCAATCTTGTTGTGCGAGGCCCCTTGGGAAGAAGTGACCATAATATGGTAGAATTCCTTATTAAGATGGAGAGTGACAAAGTTAATTCGGAAACTAGGGTCCTGAACTTAAGGAAAGGTAACTTCGACAGTATGAGGCATGAATTGGCTAGAATAGACTGGCAAACGATACTAAAAGGGTTGACGGTGGATAAGCAATGGCAAACATTTAAAGATCACATGGATGAACTTCAGCAAATGTACATCCCTGTCTGGAGTAAAAATAAAACTGGGAAGGTGGCTCAACCATGGCTAACAAAGGAAATTAAGGATAGTGTTAAAGCCAAGGAAGAGGCTTATGAATTGGCTAGAAAAAGCAACAAACCTGAGGACTGGGAGAAATTTAGAATTCAACAGAGGAGGACTAAGGGCTTAATTAAGAGGGGGAAAATAGAGTACGAGAGGAAGCTTGCAGGGAATATAAAAACTGACTGCAAAAGCTTCTATAAATGTGAAGAGAAAAGGATTAGTAAAGACAAACGTAGGTCCCTTGCAGTCGGATTCAGGTGAAATTATAATGGGGAACAAAGATGTGGCAGACCAATTGAACCAATACTTCGGTTCTGTCTTCATGAAGGAAGATACAAATAACCTTCCAAAGGTACGAGGGGACAGTGGGTCTAGTGAGAAGGAGGAACTGAAGGATATCCTTATTAGGCGGGAAATTGTGTTACGGAAATTGATGGGATTGAAGGCTGATAAATCCCCGAGGCCTGATAGTCTGCATCCCGGAGTGCTCAAGGAAGTGGCCCTAGAAATAGTGGATGCAATGGTGATCATTTTGCAAGAGTCTATCGACTCTGGATCAGTTTCCATGGACTGGAGGGTAGCTAATGTAACACCACTTTTTTTAAAAAGTGGGAGAGAGAAAACAGGCAATTATAGACCGGTTAGCTTGACATCAGTAGTGGGGAAAATGTTGGAATCGATCATGAAGGACAAAATAGCAGCGCATTTGGAAAGCGGTGACAGGATCGGATCAAGTCAGCATGGATTTATGAAAGGGAAATCAGGCTTGACGAATCTTCTAGAATTTTTTGAGGATGTAACGAGCAGAGTGGACAAGGGAGAACTAGTGGATGTGGTATAGTTGGACTTTCAGAAGTCTTTTGACAAGGTCCCGCACAAGAGATTGTTGTGCAAAATAAAAGTACATAGTATTGGGGGTAATATACTGACGTGGATAGGGAACTGGTTGGCAGACAGGACGCAGAGAGTCGGGATAAACGGGTCCTTTTCAGAATGGCAGGCAGTGACTGGTGGAGTGCCACAGGGCTGAGTGCTGGGACCCCAGCTCTTTACAATATACATTAACAATTTGGATTAAGGAATTGAGTGTAATATCTCCAAGTTTGCAGATGACACTAAACTGGGTGGCGGTGTGAGCTGTGAGGAGGACGCTAAGAGGCTGCAAGGTGACTTGGACAGGTTAGGTGAGTGGGCAAATGCATGGCAGATGCAGTATAATGTGGATAAATGTGAGGTTATCCATTTTGGGGGCAAAAACACGAAGGCAGAATATTATCTGAATGGCAGCAGACTAGGAAAAGCGGAGGTGCAACGAGACCTGGGTGTCATGGTTCATCAGTCACTGAAAGTGGGCACGCAGGTACAGCAGGCGGTAAAGAAGGCAAATGGTATGTTGGCCTTCATGGCTAGGGGATTTGAATATCGAAGCAGGGAGGTCTTACTGCAGTTGTACAGGGCCTTAGTGAGACCACACCTGGAATATTGTGTTCAGTTTTAGTCTCCTAGTCTGAGGAAGGACGTTCTTGCTATTGAGGGAGTGCAGCGAAGGTTCACCAGACTGATTCCAGGGATGGCTGGGCTGTCATATGAGGAGGGACTGGATCAACTGGGCCTTTATTCACTGGAGTTTAGAAGGATGAGAGGGGATCTCATAGAAATATAAGATTCTGACTGGACTGGACAGATTAGATGCGGGAAGAATGTTTCCGATGTTGGGGAAGTCCAGAACCAGGGGACATAGTCTTTTGATAAGGGGTAGGCCATTTAGGACTGAGATGGAGAAACTTCTTCACTCAGAGTTGTTAACCTGTGGAATTCCCTGCCGCAGAGAGTTGTTGATGCCAGTTCACTGGATATATTCAAGAGGGAGTTAGATATGGCTCTTACGGTTAAGGGGATCAAGGGGTATGGAGAGAAAGCAGGAAAGGGGTACTGAAGGAATGATCAGCCATAATCTTATTGAATGGCGGTGCAGGCTCGAATGGCCTACTCCTGCACCTATTTTTCTGTGTTTCTATGTTTTTCCTATCTTTGTCGAATAGTCCTATTCAAGATTAAAGACTCAAAACTGACTATTTGAAGTAAAAGTTATTGAACACTTTATTTGCTTACTCTTCTTCCAAATACTTTCTCCTTTATTTTTTAAAACTAAAGCTTGGAAAACTGAGAGTTCATCTTAAATATAGAAAATTTCCCACGCCAGGAGGGGATTTGAAGTACAATCGCCAAATTTGCGACTAGTGCATTACACAAGAGTTCTGCACGGCTGAGTGGTCTTTCTATGCCTGCTCTACTTTAGCATTAGCTATTGACAAGTTGCATACATCAGCCCAGACCTTGGTTACGGTACTGAATAGAGATGCAGCAATGAGAAATCCTGTTCAAAACGTCTGATGTTGTCCAACCAAGAGCAGGAGGAAGGTTCAACTTGTGCAGAGTCTCTGGGAGCCAGTCATTAAGATTTTTGGTGATTCATGTTAAATATCTCTGTATTCAGTCCTTGGGTCCAACAATATTACACTAAGCAAGTTATTCTCCCTTCCTCCTTCTCCCCTCCACAACCCAATTTAGAGCAGTCTGTAAACGTTTCTAAAGGTATGTAACTAGGAAGAGATTAATGAAAATAAATGTGGGCCCATTAGAGGCAGAGACAGGAGAAATTATAATGGATAATAAGGAAATGGCAGACATTAAACAAATACTTTGTATCTGTCTTCACAGTAGAAGACACAGGAAACATTCTGGAAATAATGGGAAACCAAGGGTCTAGAGAGTAAAGACATAGTACTGGAGAAATTAATGGGGCTAAGTGGCGACAAATCCCCTGGTCCCAACAACCTACATCCTCGGGTTTTAAAAGAGGGAGCTGCAGAGATAGTAGATGAACTGGTATTAATCTTCCAGAATTCCCTAGATTCTAGAACAGTCCCCAAGGATTGGAAGGTAGCAAACATAACCCCACTATTTCAGAAAGGAGAAAGAGAAAAACAGGAAACTATAAGCCAGTTAGCCTGACATCAGTATTAGGCAAAAATGCTAGAATCTATTATTAGGGACGAAGTAACAGGGCAATTAGAAAATCGTAATACGATTAGGCAGAGTCAACATGGTTTTATGAAAGGGAAATCATGTTTGACAAATCTGTTAGTAGGATAGATAAGGGAGTACCTACCCCAGTGGATATAGTGTATTTGGATTTTTATAAAGCATTCAATAAGCTGCCATAAAAGGTTATTTCACATAATTAGGACTCATGGAATTGGGGGTAATATATTGGCATGGATTGAGGATTGGCTAAAGGACAGAAAACAGAGAGTAGGAATAAACTGGACTTTTTTGGGTTGACAGGTTGTAACTAGTGGGGTACTGCAAGGATCAGTGCTTGGGCCTCAGCTATTTACAATCTATATTAATGACTTAGATGAAGGGACTAAGTGCAATGTATCCAAGTTTGCTGATGACACAAAGTTAGGTGGGAAAGTAAGCTGTGAGGAGGATGCAAAGAGGCTGAAGAGAGATATAGACAGGTTGACTGAGTGGGCAAGAACATAGCAAATGGAATGCAATGTGAAATTATCCACTTTGGTAGGAAGAACAAAAAAGCCAAATATTTTTTGAATGGAGAGAGACTGGGAAACGTTTGCATTCAGAGCGACCTGGGTGTCCTTGTACATGAATCACAGAAAGTTAACATGCAGGTACAGCAAGCATGGTATGTTGGCCTTTATTACAAAGGGATTAAAGTACAAGAGTAAAGCAGTCTTACTACAATTACACAGGGCACTAGTGAGGCCACACCCAACGTACTGTGTCCAGTTCTGGTTTCCTTACCCAAGGAGACACACTTACTTTAGCAGGAGTGCAACGAAGGTTTACTAGATTGGTTCCTGGGATGAAGGGACTGCCTTAGGAGGAGAGATTGAGTAGATTGGGCCCATATTTCCTAGAGTTTAGGAGAATGAGAGGTGATCTAATTTAAACATATAACATTTTAAGGGGTTTGACAGGGTTAATGCTGAGAAAATGTTTTCCCTGACTGGGGAATCTAGAACACGGGGTTACAGTCTCAGAACAAGGGGTAGGCCATTTAGAACTGAGATGAGGAGACATTTCTTCACCCAAAGGTTTGTGAATCTTTGGAATTTTCTTCCTCAGAGAGCTGTGGATGCTCAAGTCGTTGACTATTTTTAAGACAGAGGTCGATACATTTTTGGGAACTAAGAATTAAGGAATATGGTGATAGTGCGGGAAGGTGGAGTTGAGGTAGAAGATCAGCAATGATCTTCTTGAATGACGGAGCAGACTAAAAGTGCCAAGTGGCCTACTCCAGCTCCTATTTCTTGTGTTCTTATATTCTTGTGTTCTTAAAATGTATCCAGTACAGACTGACATCTGGGTTCTTCAAACAGCACTCTCATGTAATACCAGAACCTCGGAGCTGAATGGTTCGCTATCTGAGGAAGCCCCATATTCAGTGGTTACTTCCTTGGAGAGATGATCTGTAATCCACCCTTGATTTACATAGAACTTAGTACCCATGCTCTTTCAACATTGATGAATGTTAGTACAAACATAACAAGTTGCTGGCTACATTGCAGTGTTGTTCGATGCTGCAAATTTCTCAATGTTAACTGGTCAAGTTGTGAGGTACTGGTGTTTCTTGGTACCAAATAGGCACAAAAACATATTCTGTGATTATCGATTGGGTATTACTTAATTTCTTAGGCTTACTCTCTGTTTTTCCGTAATGTGGGAAACTCTCTATAGCCCTTCTTGATGGACAAGTTTCATGAACTACAAGTATATTTGGAGAGTCATGGCATCACTATTAAGTGACAAGTATTTTGTGCAATGATCATGAACAACAGCAATAGTATGAACTATTGCATCTTACAGTATTAAAGGCCTTTGGTGGAGACATCTGTGAAATTGCCATCTATCTAAATTACAATAAATAGTTAAATGTAGCCAGCAAGGATTTCAAAAGGGACAATCATGCTCGACAATCCTAATAGAATTGTTCAAGAAGATAACATGGTAAGCTGGGCAAAATGTAGTGCTTTAGGTAGGCCTTTGACAATGTACCATGTGGGAAATTACTTTAGAAGAGTATGAGATATGGATTTGATGGAGTGAGGCGGGGATAGCAAACTGAATTAGAAATGGACCATACTGCCGCTGACAGGTGAACGCTGCTTTTGATGCCTGTCTTATACCGGTGGTAGTGGCCGGGTACTATACAAGAGTATAGAAAGGATATTCAGGCTTTAAAGAGGGTATAACAAATTCCTTGGAATACTGCCAGGTATGAGGAAATTTGCTGGAGTTCTTTGAGGATATAATGAGCAGGATGGATAAGGGGGAACCGGCCTCCCCTGTCCCCCTCCGCCTCCGTACCGATTGGTTGCGAGGCCGAGCGGATCGGATCCTGATCGCCCACGTGTTCCTGACCCTGCCCTCGCCCCATGACAGACAAAAACGGACTTATTATAGATTCTTCTTCCTCAAAAAGTATTGCCTCACATTTTCTCCACATCAAAATTCATGTGACAACTGTATGTCCACTCTATTAACATGTCTATGTCCTCCTGAAGTTGGTTGCGGTCCTTTTCACAATTACCGCATTACCTATTTTTGCATCACCTGCACATTTTGATATTGTGCCTTTCTTTCCTCCTTTCTTTCTTTACATAGATACATGCATGCATTGAAAAAAACTGCATGCATGGAATTTAGAATGGGCCTTGAGGCCCCCAAAAAATTACAGGGAACCTTCTAAACTGAAGGAAATACACTCCCAGTTTATGCAACCCGTCCTCGTGACTTAACTCTGAGGAAATACAAATACAAAGAAAGGCTTGGAAAATTGGGTCTTTTTAATCATCAGAATGCAGATTTATGGGGCTTTGTAATAGAAGTGTTTAAAATTATGAAAGGATAGAACAGGGCATTTGGACGCAACCGGCTTCCAGTAGTTATGGGGACATAGATACAAGATTAAATGCAAGATTTAGAACAGTGAGCAGGTGAAACTTCTTTACACAGAGTTGAAAGGTTGTGAAATTCACTTCCAGGGTTAGTCATTGAGGCAGAAATTATATCAACATTGAATAATATGTTGGATAAGTGGTTGAGCGAAACGGTGTTGAGGGATTATGGAGCAGGGTGGCTAAATGTAATTAGAACGATTTGCTCACGTGGAAGGTAATCACCAATATTGGTTGGGCCGAATGGCCTGTTTCCATTTTGTCATTTTTTAAATTAATTCGCGGGATATGGGCGTCACTGGCAAGGCCAGCATTTATTGCCCATCCCTAGTTTCTCTTGAGAAGGTGGTGGTGGTGAGCCACCTTCCTGAACCGCTGAGTCCATGAGGTGAAAGTTTTTCCTAGCGGTTTGATACAACTGAATGGCTTGCAAGGCATTCTTGGCCTCTGTCTTGTACTCATCTAAATTCTGCCCCTTGATGACATCATCTGAAGACATGGGTCAGCCATCACATATACGCCCAGCGTTACCTCTCCAACACCTGTTGCGATTGCTCAACTGCCTCTATTGTCAAACTGTTTTTCCAACATCCAGTCTTGGATGAGCTGCAATTTCAACCAAAGCCATTATCTTTCGCCCCCACTACTAACTCCATATCCTTACCATCAAATCGACACCTCTAGCCAGCCACTATCTCAGCTTGAATCAGATTGTTTGCAAGTCCAATGTCCTATTCGGCCAAACTGAGCTACCGCCCCATAACATTAAAACTGACTGCAAAAGCTTCTATAGATATGTGAAGAGAAAAAGATTAGTGAAGACCAACGTAGGCTCTTTGCAGTCAGAATCAGGTGACTTTTTAATGGGGAACAAAGAAATGGCAGACCAACTGAACAAATACTTTGGATCTGTCTTCATGAAGGAAGACACAAATAACCTTCTGGAAATACTAGGGGTTTGAGGGTCTAGTGAAAAAGGAGGAACTGAAGGAAATCCTTATTAGTCAGGAAATTGTGTTCGGGAAATTGATGGGATTGAATGCCAATAAATCCCTAGGGCCTGAAAGGCTGCATCAGAGTACTAAAGGAAGTGGCCCTAGAAATAGTGGATGCATTGGTGATCATTTTCCAACATTCTATTGACTCTGGATCAGTTCCTATGAACTGGTGGGTAACTAATGTAACACCACTTTTTAAAAAAGGAGGGAGAGAGAAAACAGAATTATAGACCAGTTAGCCAGACATCGGTAGTGGGGAAAATGTTGGAATCAATTATTAAAGATGAAATAGCAGTGCATTTGGAAAGCAGTGACAGGATCGGTCCAAGTCAGCATGGATTTATAAAAGGGAAATCATGCTTGACAAATCTTCTGGAATTTTTTGAGGATGTAACTAGTAGAGTGGACAAGGAAGAACTAGTGGATGTGGTGTATTTGGACTTTCAAAAGGCTTTTGACAAGATCCCACACAAGAGATTAGTGTGCAAAATTAAAGTACATGGTATTGGGGGTAATTGTATTGACGTGGATAGAGAACTGGTTGGCAGACAGGAAGCAGAGAGTCGGAATAAACTGGTCCTTTTCAGAATGGCAGGCAGTGATCAGTGGGGTGCCGCAGGGTTCAGTGCTGGGACCCCAGCTATTTACAATATACATTAATGATTTAGATGAAAGAATTGAATGTAATATCTCCAAGTTTGCGGATGACACTAAACTGGGTGGTGGTGTGAGCTGTGAGGATGATGCTGAGAGGCTGCAGGGTGACTTGGACAGGTTAGGTGAGTGGGCAAATGCATGGCAGATGCAGTATAATGTGGATAAATGTGAGGTTATCCACTTTGGGGGCAAAAAAAATTATCTGAATTATGACAGATTAGGAAAAGGGGAGGTACAATGAGACCTGGGTGTCATGCTACATCAGTCATTGAAGTTTAGCATGCAGTTACAGCAGGCGGTGAAGGTGGCAAATGGCATGTTGGCCTTCATAGCTAGAGGATTTGAGTATAGGAGCAGGGAGGTCTAATTGCAGTTGTACAAAGCCTTGGTGAGGCCACATCTGGAATATTGTGTTCAGTTTTGGTCTCCTAATCGGAGGAAGGATGTTCTTGCTATTGAGGGAGTACAGCAAAGGTTCACCAGATTGATTCCCGGGA
Source organism: Pristiophorus japonicus (assembly GCF_044704955.1). NCBI lineage: Eukaryota > Metazoa > Chordata > Chondrichthyes > Pristiophoridae > Pristiophorus > Pristiophorus japonicus. The sequence continues at coordinate 243,904,472 of NC_091980.1, read as the reverse complement.
TGGCAGGGCTGACATATGAGGAGAGATTGGAAATCTATGGAATTCTCTGCCTCGGAGAGCTGTGAAGACTGGGTTATTGAATATATTTAAAGGTGGAGATAGACAGATTTTGTGTGCGATGGGAATAAAGGGTTATGAGGAACGGGCAGGGAAGTGGAGCCGAGTCCATGATCAGATCAGCGATGATCTTATTGAATGGTGGAGCAGGCTTGAGGGGCTGGCTCTCCGCTCAAAAGTCTATGCAAAACAATTGTTTCTCTTCCCCATCATCTCCCAAAGAAAGGAGTTCAGTACTCTGGAAGGCTGGAAGTTAAATTAATGTGGAGAAGACAATCTCATGGAATTACATAGAATTTAAAGCAGAGAAATAGGCTATTCAATCCAACTGCTCTATGCCGGTATTCATACTCCACACAACCTCTGCCCACTCTGCCACTATATCCTTCTACTCCCTTCTCCCTCATGTTACCATCAAGTCTCCCCATAAATGCATTAATGCCATTTGCTTCAATCGCTCCATTGAGGGAGAGGGAGGGGGAGAGGAAGAAATTAAAGAACTTGCGTTTATATAGCACCTTTCATAACATCAGGACCTTCCAAAGTACTTTGCAGCCAAGTAAGTACTTTTGAATTGTAGCAGTTCTAATTTAGGGAAATGTGGCAGCCGATTTGCAAACAGCAAAGTCCCTCAAAACAGCAATGAGATAATCTGTTCCAGTGATGGTGGTTGAGAGATAAATATTGGCCAAGACACCGGAAGAACTACCCTACTCCTCTTCAAATGGGATCTTTTATATCCACCCTAGGGGGCAGATGAGGCCTTGATTTAATGCACATCAACAAGATGGCACCTCTGACAGTGCAGCACTAGCTCAGTGTGTCAGCCATTCTCACCTGAGTCAGAAGGTTGTGGGTTCAAGTTCCACTCCAGAGACTGGAGCACAAAAACCTAGGCTAACACTTCAATACAGTGCTGAGGGGGTGCTGCAATGTCAGAGGCGCTATCTTTCAGATGAGACATTAAACTGAGGCCCTGTCTGTTCTCTCAGGTGGACTATTTCGAAGAGGAGCAGGGAAGTTACCCCCAGTGTCCTGGCCAATATTTATTGCTCAATCAACATAACCAAAAAAAAGATTATTTGGTCATGATCACATTGCTGTTTGTGGGACTTTGCTGTGCGCAAATTGACTGCCGTGTTTTCTACATTACAACAGTGACTACAGTTCAAAAAGTGCTTCATTCGCTGTAAAGTGCTTTGGGACGTCTGGTGAAAGTCACTATATAAATGCAAGTCTTTTTTTGATGCATCAGGCTAGATTATCTTGAGTGGGACAGACACTCCACCTTCTGACAGAGGCAAGAGTGCCACTGATTCAAGGCAGACACCTAAAAAGGCTGAATTAGGACTATATGTTTAATAGAATTCAAAATAGCACATTCTTAAACATTTCTGTCCAAACTCAAGACCTAGATCAACGTAACATTCCACAGAAACAAATACTAGATCATATTCATTCACTTGTCCCACATATAAAACCTCTGATTAACATACATTTAATACAATTTCTTTAAAAATGATGTTGCCTTATGACAGGGTCCCTAATCAGATGACTTAAGGGTTTACAAATAAAAGTGAAAATATTTCAACAAAACAATCTCACAAACTAAGGATCTGTGGGAATATTTACCAGCTGCTCATAATTCATATAAATGTTTTAAACCATTTTCTTTAACTATCTTTTGCAAACTGTACCGTCAAAATTTAGAAAAACAAAAGTACATTTTCCCATACGCTTTACAAGCTTCCTGTAAAAATTAATAAACCAAAATAGTAAATGATTCTGCAGCAGCTTTGGTAAACAATGGTGAATAAAGTTAGCTTTTATCTGTGAATTTAGAAAACTACTCTATCTAATTTTATCAATTTGCCTATAAAAAGGATAAAACATTTTATTTTAAATTTGCGTAAAATCCAAGGAATATTTTTGCTAAATTTATGATTTACCTGGTTCCAGTTTTATAATTTTAACTGCAGCCAGCTCTCCAGTCTGTAGATTCCTTGCCTGTAAATGAAAATAAGAGAATACTTTAAGTAAAAAATAAAAACAGGCATAAATACTATTGCTCACTCATATTTTTGAAACATACAAAGCAGTTACCAAGATAGGAATGTTCCATGCAACACACAAATTACATTCTGTTGTGCAATTTATTTTAATTCTGGATGGCAAATCTATGAATGAATGGATAGACACAACCACAAAAATGCACATTGAGAACTTTGCTCTGCATAACTTAAATACCAATTAAGTGTAGCACTGAGAGGGGGCTGCAGTTGGAGATGCCATTATTTCAGATCAGAAAATAAACAGAGATATCATCTTGCCTGCTCAAGTAGACGCAAGCGATTCCATGCCATTATTCGAAGAACAGCATGGAAACTGTTATGGTGTCCTGGCCAGCATTTAACCCTCAACCAATATATTTAATAAGGATTCTCACTTGAGATTATTAGATTAAAAATGAGCACGTGCGAAATAAGAGGTAATTTTGTGACATGGGTCTGTAATTGGTTGAGGACAGAGAGTAGGGATAAAGGATTTGTTCTTTGATTCTCAGGATGTGACAAGTGCATTTCCCCAGCAATCAGCTTATCTATTATATTAATGATTTGGATGAAGAAAGAGAAAGTTGCATATACAAGTTTGCAGATAATAAAAGTTAGGAGGCACAGCAAGATGTGTGGATGGGAGCGTATAGCAACAAAGAGACAGACACGCTGAGCAAGTAGGCAAAGCTATGGCAGATGGAGTTTATTGTGGGGAAGTGCAAGGTCATCCATTTTGGATCTGAAAAATGCAAATTGCCAAATATTTTCTGAATGATGAAAGACTAGGTGCTCTGGAGATGCAAAAGGAATGTGTGTGTCCATTTACAGGAAAAGCTAGTGGACAGGTACAGAAAGTAATCAAAAAGACTAATGGAATACTGGTCTTTATCACATGGGGGTTGGAATTCAGAAGTGAGGAAATTATGCCTGTAGAGAGCCTTAATAATGGACTCCAGCATTTTCCCCAATGACAGATGATAGGCTAACCGGTCGATAGTTTCCTGCTTCCTGTCCCCCTCCTTTCTTAAATAGGGGCGTTACAGTTCGTTTTCCAATCTGCTGGGACCTTGCCAGAATCCATGGAATTTTGGTTGATAGCCACTTCTTTTAAGACCCTAGGATGCAGGCCCTTCTGCAGTACTGCATTCAGGTCACTAGAGAAAAAGTACTAGGCAAACTAATAGGACTAAAGGTGGACCTGATGGCCTGCATCCTAGGTTCTTAAAAGAAGTGGCTGCAGAAGAGTCACCCGTTTAAAACAGAAATGAGGAGGAATTTCTTCTCTCAGAAGGTCGTGAATCTTTGGAATTCTCTACCCCAGATAGCGGTGTCACTGAATATATTTAACGTAGCGATACAGATTTTTGAACGATAAGGGAGTCAATTGTTATGGGAAGCGGGCAGGGAAGTGGAGTTGAGGTCAATTGGCCCACTCGTGCTCCTATTTCTTATGTTCCGGCACCAAACTTCAGAAAGGATATATTGGTGCTGGAGAAAATAAAGCGCAGATTCACCAGAATGATACCAGGAGCTTAGAGTTAAATCACGAGGACGGGTTGCATAAACTGGGAGTGTATTTCCTTCAGTTTAGAAGGTTCCCTGTAATTTTTTGGGGGCCTCAAGGCCCATTCTAAATTCCATGCATGCAGTTTTTTTCAATGCATGCATGTATCTATGTAAAGAAAGAAAGGAGGAAAGAAAGGCACAATATCAAAATGTGCAGGTGATGCAAAAATAGGTAATGCGGTAATTGTGAAAAGGACCGCAACCAACTTCAGGAGGACATAGACATGTTAATAGAGTGGACATACAGTTGTCACATAAATTTTGATGTGGAGAAAATGTGAGGCAATACTTTTTGAGGAAGAAGAATCTATAATAAGTCCGTTTTTGTCTGTCATGGGGCGAGGGCAGGGCCAGGAACACGTGGGCGATCAGGATCCGATCCGCTCGGCCTCGCAACCAATCGGTACGGAGGCGGAGGGGGACAGGGGAGGCAGGTTCCCCCTTATCCATCCTGCTCGTTATATCCTCAAAGAACTCCAGCAAATTTGTCAAACAAGATTTCCCCTTCATAAAATCATGCTGACTCTGCTTGATTGAATTATGCTTTCCAAATGTCCTGCTACGGCTTCCTCAATTATGGACCCCAGCATTTTCTCCAACGACAGATGTTAGGCTAACTGGTCTATAGTTTCCTGCTTTCTGTTTGCCTCCTTTTTTAAAAAAAAAATAATAGGCAGTCCCTCAGACTTGAGGAAGACTTGCCTTCACTCTTAGCATGAGTTCTTAGGTGGCTGTATGAGAACCACAGTCTCTGTCACAGGTGGGACAGATAGTCGTTGAGGGAATGGGTGGGCAGGGAGCCTGGTTTGCCGCACCTTCCTTCCACTGCCTGCGCTTGATTTCTGCATGCTCTCGGCGACGATATTCGAGGAGCTCAGCCCCCTCTTGGATGCACTTCCTCCACTAAGGCGGTCTATAGCCAGGGACTCCAACGTGTCAGTGGGGATGTTGCAACTTATCAGGGAGACTTTGAGTGTGTCCCTGTAACGTTTCCTCTGCCCGCCTTTTGGCTCGTTTACCGTGGACGAGCTCAGAGTAGAGCGCTTGCTTTGGGAGTCTCGCGTCTCGCATACGAACGATGTGGCCTGCCCAGCAGAGCTGATCACATGTGGTCAGTGCTTCAATGCTGGGGATGTTGGCCTGGACGAGGACACTAATGTTTGTGTGTCTGTCCTCCCAGGGGATTTGTCGGATCTTGGAGACATTCTCTAGCGACTTGAGGTGTCTGCTGTACATGGTCCATGTCTCTGAGCCATACAGGAGGGCGGGTATTACTACGGCCCTGTAGACCATGAGCTTGGTGACAGTTTTGAGGACCTGGTCTTCAAATACTCTTTTTCTCAGGCGGCCGAAGGCTGCACTGCACACTGGAGGCAGTGTTGGATCTCGTTGTCAATGCCTGCTCTTGTTGATAGGAGGCTCCCGAGGTAAGGGAAGTGGTCCACGTTGTCCAGGGCCACGCCGTGGATCTTGATGTCTGGGGGGCAGTGCTGTGCAGCGAGGACAGGCTGGTGGAGGACCTTTGTCTTACTAATGTTTAGCGTAAGGCCCATGCTTTCATACGCCTCGGTAAATACGGCGACTATGTCCTGGAGTTCAGCCTGTGTGTGTGCACAGACGCAGGCATCGTCCGCGTACCGTAGCTCGACGACAGAGGTTGGAGTGGTCTTGGATCTGGCCTGGAGACAGCGAAGGTTGAACAGCTCCCCACTGGTTCTGTAGTTTAGTTCTACTCCAGCGGGTAGCTTGTCAACTGTGAGGTGGAGCATGGCAGCGTGGAAGATTGAGAAGGTTGGAGCGATGACGCAGCCGTTTGAGGACTTAATTCAATATGTTATTATGAATTTGCCTATTTGGTGCTGAAATTAGTATATCATCTAAATAATATACTACCCCTTCAATACCTTGCAAAATCTGGTTCATCACTCCTTGGAATATGGCAGGGGCTGAAGACACTCCAAACGGTAGCCGATTAAATTGATATAGGTCGAGATGCGTATTTATAGTCAAGCATGACTTGGACTCCTCATCTAGTTCAAGCTGTAAGGTGATGGCGACCCACCTTCTCGAACCACTGCAGTCCGCGTGAAGGTACTTCTACCGTGCCATTCGGTAGGAAGTTCCAGAATTCTGATCCCAGCAACATTTTTCCAAGTCAGGACAGTTGGTGACTTGGAGGTTGTGGCTTTTCCATGTGCCTGTTGCCCTGTCCTTCTAGGTGGTCGAGGTTGTGGGTTTGGGAGGCGCTGCCGAAGGAGCCTTCGCGAGTTACTGCAGTGCATCTTTGAGATTGTACACACTGCAGCCACGGTGCACCAGTGGTGGAGGGAGTTTTGCTGTGAAAGTAACAACGCTCACCGTTATTTATACACAAATCAGACAGCAACTTCCAGCAAATGGAAATGTGCAATTAAACGCAAAAATCCACAAGTTGCTGTCCGCAATGCGCTGCTCCTCTGCAAGCTGCGTGAAAACAGCATATCGCCATCTGGCTCCACATTCAAATATATTGAACAGCGAAGTTCCTATACTGAAGTCGTAGATACAGATTAACTCATCACAAAAATTTAGGGCTTGTCCATTCCAGTCTTTTAACTGTGTGCTAAGTCTTAATTACAGCCAAACAACCTGTCGAGCACTGAAAACTAACTTTTATAAGTGTGGAGTCTGATTCCTTCAGCTTTTAATTTATTTTTACTTTTTCTTTCTGTCGCTGATCTCTCCCTCTCTCTTAATCCAATCTTCCTTTTCCTCAATTCATTTTGCATTCTGTACCTAATTTGACACTGAATTCACTATTCTACACTTCCTAGCTCAGATGCTGCGCATTAACAATTCTTCAATCTGATTGGTTAAGGAAATACAGTTGCTTGCCCTGTTAGAAAGTCCGTGGGGAAGTGCAAGGCTAACGAAAGGCAGGTGCCGTTTGCTTGCCGCTCACCGCAAAATCTGACCCAATAACATTTAAATGGGAAGCAGATACCCATTTGAAAAATTTTAAAAGGGATATGGGAAAAGGACAGGGAAGTACAACTAGGTGCATAGCTTTCAGGAAGTCGGGATAGGTACAAGGGACTGAACAACTTCCTTCCGTGCTGCAAGATTCTAACCTTCTCTGCGATAGCAAAACTTCAAGTCTTTCTTCGTGACCACGCTAGCAACATTCTAAGAAATTTAGTAACACTAAGAAACTTAAACGGAACCTTTTCCTTAGCGTTTATATTCTTCCTAAGTTACAGTGCTCAAAACTGTACACAATAGCCTGGAATTTGCAGTCAGCAGTGAAGCAAAGGTGCTCGCCTCCGGCCCTTAAGCAAGTTTCGCACGAAGATCTCACGATCTGTGTCGAAAAGTTTGGGTTCTCTAATGCACAATTCAAATCAATGTAACATAGTGGAAATCCATGGTGCGAGCTGCTGTGGACGTCAACAAGCTGTTTAAGCAGCCAATCAAAATGCAGACTTCACAAACAGCGAACCAGGAACAAAAACAGAAAATGCTAGAAACACTCAGCAGGCCAGGCAGCATTCGTGGAGAGATAATATTTCAGGTCAGAGACCCTTCATCAAAACTGGAAAAATTAGAGATGTAACAGATTTTAAACAGGTGCGGAAGCAGGAAAAAAGGAAAGAACAAAAGGGACGGAGAGGGTGGAAGGCAGGGTGATTAAATGTTGCAAATGGAGATAGCAGAATCATAAACAGCTGTCACCTGAAAAAATAGGGGCAGAGGTTAAGGTAGGAAATTGTTGAAGTCCGTAAAGTACCTAATCGAAAGGCGAGGTGCTGTTCCTCGAGCTTACGTTGTTTGATCAGCGAACCAGGAAGTGCGTAAGCACCTAAAATTCTATTTTTTTTTAAATGTTAAAGCAAAACAAAGACTGGGGCTCTCGCATGGGGATAAGTCAAACTGGAAATAACTAACAAATTTACACCCAAAAAAATCTAAAATATTGCTGAGGTTTAACTTCAATTTTTATTAATATGGATAAACTTGGCACTGCACAAAATTAAAATTAGTTTTTCAGGGCTCTAACCTTTGTTCAGCAGTCAATATGCTGTTAAAACCCCATTTACACCTAATCCCTTTGGGTCTAACATTTAATGGGGTATTTAACAGTGTAATTACTTGGAAGAGCCGAAGTTTATCATCAGTTTCCATGGTTTGAGATATTTCACCGAGTGCCAGCTCTGTTTGGGGGTGGGGGGGGGCATGGGAGCACAATGCAGCCTGTGGGGGAGCAGTGAATGACCACAACTTCAGGATTTCTGCATTAGGTCACTAGGCCGCCCATGCGTTAAATCCTGAAGTGGCGCTTAGTTTCAAAGGAAAAATTAGAGTTAACGCTGCCAGTTCAGTGTCATCAGGACCACAAATTCTGGGCTAGTACTTGAACTGCAAGATGCCAATCTATTTGAGGCATTCCGGAAACATGAATGCCTGCCTGTGGTGGTGGTGTTGGGTCCCTTCCATCAGATTTCCGAAACAAAGACCATTACCCCTTCAAAGAATCAACACTGCCCAACAACAACTTGTATTTATATAGCACCTTTAACATGGTAAAACGTCACAAGGTGCTTCACAGGAGCATTATAAAACATAGAAAATAGGTGCAGGAGTAGGCCATTCGGCCCTTCGAGCCTGCACCACCATTCAAGATGATCATGGCTGATCATTCCCTCAGTACCCCTTTCCTACTTTCTCTCCATACCTTTTGATCCCCTTAGCCGTAAGGGCCATATCTAACTCCTTCTTGAATATATCCAATGAACTGGCATCAACAACTCACTGCGGCAGGGAATTCCACAGGTTAACAACTCTGAGTGAAGAAGTTTCTCCTCATCTCAGTCCTAAATGGCTTACCCCTTATCCTAAGACTGTGTCCCCTGGTTCAGGACTTCCCCAACATAGTGAACATTCTACCCGCATCGAACCTGTCCCGTTTGATACCGAGCCACAAAAGACGATATTATCAAAGATGAACAAAAGCTTGGTCAAAAAGGAAGGTTTTAAGGCGCGTCTTAAAAGGAGGAAAGAGGGGTAGAGGCAGAGAGTTTTTTTTGGGGGGTGGGCGGTGCCAGAGCTTAGGACCTTAGCAGCTGGAAGCACAGCCACCAATGGTTTTAACATTAGGGATGCTCAAGAGGTCAGAATTTGAGCAGTGCATATATCTCGGAGGGTTGTAGAGCTGGAGGAGATTAGAAATAGGATGGGGAGAGGCCATGAAGGGATTTGAAAACCAAGGATCAGAATTTTAAAATCAAGGCACCAAATCAGCTACTTCTGTCCCAAGATAAGCACAGAGCATCAGATTACTCTCCATTTCTCCACTTCTTGGGCCCAAGTTTCCACGCGATAAAAAACGGGCACCCCTCCGAGCTGGGCGCCCGTTTTTCGTGCCTAAAACGGCGCCGGAAAAAAAACTCGCGATTCTGGAGAGCCCTGCAGCTCCTTGTCTGTTTGGTGCGGCGCCCAGGGGGGCGGAGCCTACACTCGCGCCGATTTTGTAAGTGGGAGGGGGCGGGTACTATTTAAATTAGTTTTTTTTCCTGCTGGCAACGCTGCGCGTGCGCGTTGGAGCGTTCGCGCACACGCAGTGTGAAGGAAACATTGGCACTCGGCCATTTTTGTAGTTCTTTGTAGCTGTTTAATTGTTGAACATTTTTTCATAAAAGCACATTGCCATCAGCACTGAGGCTTCCTGCAGCCTTCTCACTGTCTCCTTCTCCTCCCCCCCCCCCCCGCGGGAACATCTTCCTTTCTCTCCCCCCCTCCCGCTGCGTTTGGGCAGGCGGTCCCACACTCCCTCCCTCCGCCGTCTGGAACGTCTTCCTCCTCCCCCCCTGCCGTCAGGAACGAAGGAACGAACTTGTGAGGCTGGCTGAAGCACTTTCACACAGGTAGGAAGATGGTTTATTTAATCTTTTCTTTGCTTATAAATGTTTATTCAGGTTGGATTTATTTGTATAATATTTGTATAAGTATAAATAAGGATTTATTGTAGAATTTAATGACTTCCCTTCCCCCCCCCCACCTCGTTCTGGACGCCTAATTTGTAACCTGCGCCTGATTTTTTTTAGTGTAGAACAGGTTTTTTCAGTTCTACAAAAATCTTCACTTGCTCCATTCTAAGTTAGTTTGGAGTAAGTTTTCACTGTGGAAACTTTGAAATCAGGCGTCAGTAACCGAAGACACCCCCTTTTGAAGAAAAAATTCTGTTCCAAAGTAGAACTGTTCTACCTGACTAGAACTGCAGAAAAAAAAGTGGAGAATTGCGATTTCTAAGATAGTCCATTCTCCACCAGTTGCTCCTAAAAATCAGGTGCAAATCATGTGGAAACTTGGGCCCCTTGTTTCAAACCAGCATGCACTGCAAGCAATTCTACACAAGATCCATTGGTGCTAAATTTGAACAGTAAATTAAAAATGTGCTTTTGGTAGAACTACATGAACAATTCCAACTATTACTTTAAAGCAGCTTGCAATTTATTATATCTGTTTCTAATTATTCTACCAAAACATGCGTTCCTTTATTGTACAGTACATTTGGAGGAAAATATTTGCATTGCCTCACTCTCCAAAGCCCCATTACTTTAGTCAGCATATAAAGAACCACATGAGTGCAAGACTTTTCTTTTCTTAGCTTGAACCACTGAACAACCAAAAGTAAACATACAGACACCAATTAATCCCTTACATGGCAATGTACCCAATTGGAAGCAGGTCTCAAATGTTGTTTATATGGACTCCTGACGCTTTAATCCAAGCTCAGATGCCAACTGTGTGGGCAGATTGACAAACTCAACTCATACCAGCAACTGTTAATGGGCAGCTTTGTGGCTGTTATTTTGAAGCATTTATGCTATTGCTGTGTATATATGTTCCAGAATATATGTATGTACAATGCAAATAAGCCCAATTCTCCCATCGCAGAGGCCCTTTACTTCCAGATTCTTGACATTTCGCAAGTTCTGGGTTTAGGTGCATGTGCTGTGCACCTAAACCCGGAACTTGCTGAGCCCTTACGGGCACATGCGCGCACCTTGTACGCACCCATAGGGGCCGCGAATTCAGGGCCATTATATATATATTGCTTCACATCAGCTGAACCTGATAACTAAAAAGTGTTCAGAGTGAGAGGGGTGCGATATTGGGTGCAAAGTCTCGGCACATCAGAATGTGCAATTTCAATGGGGCTCTCGTTATAATTTTACTTCCGGGTTTGGCGTTGAATGCGTGGCAGCGGGCATGGTGTGGACCCGTATGACGCAATCTCAACTACAGCATTTAAAGGGCCAATGCAAGGATGAAATTTAGAGGAGTTAGAAGTTTCAGCAAAGTGAGGGAGAACTGTTGTGATGGATTCAGGATAGCTAAGGACTGTGCCAAGATTCAACAATGCATCACTTGACGTACTGCTGAGTGCAATGAGTCGTCGGAGAGAGATATTCTTCTCCAGCAACAGGAGGATGAAACCTGCTGCTGTAATGAAGAGGGCATATCTGGAGTTGGCCGAAGAGGTCAGCAACAGAAACATTGTGACATGCACCTGGATTCAGAGCATAAAGCACTTAATGACCTAACCAGGTCAGGAAGGGAGAGTACAGTTGCACATTCACCTACATTCTGTTGTGCAATTCCCCCACTCTGCCTTGTCGAGCCAAATCCATTACATCACTCCTCCCACTTACTATGCATCATTCTCTTTCTACCCGCTTCCTCACATCACCATCTATCTATCCACCACTGCCACACATCATGGGCCGCCCCAACTTGAGAGAGACTACCACCGCAGGTTGGGGCTATAAATAAAGCTGGAGCGCTGGGCCCTGAAAGATCGCGGACCGCCTCGACCTGTGAGAGACACCACCGCAGGTCGGGGCTATAAATAGAGCTGGAGCGTTGGGCCCTGAAACATCGTGGGTGAAAGTGCGGTTAATGAGGGTACGGGGCCCAGAGGCAGCACGGGCTTGCCCACACTGCGATGTGTGTGCACTAGGTCTGTGCAGCAGAGCAGGTCTCCAGTCGTCCTGGTTCAGCCCTTGCCACTGGATAAAGGCCTAGCTTTGTCGAGCCCATGTGGTGCCTGATGTGCAATGGTCAGCACACGTTAACATGGTCACCACACGTTAAAAAAAAAAATCCATGCACAGGCATCTTCCACACCCTCAATTGGAGTTCAGGACTGGAACATTGGGTCCTTCATTGAAACATCTAAATTCTTGTGGAAGCAAGTCATCCTCATTCGAGGGACCACCTATGAATGAATGAACTGCCACTCACCCTGATCCTTATGCAATCTGATGCGTCTGCCTCACCAAATGCACTACGATCATCGGGTGAACACATGTCATTACAGTCATTCATAGGTCTGTGCTTCCCCCATTTCGGCACCCCTGACCATAGGAGAGGGAGAGATTGGGACCTCACAGCTACCTGGTAACAGAATTACAGATCAGTGAGTGACTCGCATGTCATACAGCACTCCGGTCATGTTGACTTGATTTCAGCAACGCATGAAATATGATCATCATCATAATGCTGAGTTGCAACATTCTTACCTTGTCAGTACTAATTCATATATTTTCTCTACGCCAGGGTCTTCACACATACGGCAGCAGTCAGTGGACTTCCGACGACGAACCCTCAAGAGCGGATTCTTTCTGATGCCAGTCTTTATTAAGATAGTTGAAGACCCCCAATAATACAACTCTATAGTTCTTGCACCTCTGTAATTTCTCTGCAAATTTGCTCCTCCATATCTTTCCCACTATTTAGTGGTCTATAAAATACACATAGTAGTGTAATGGCATCGCTATTATTTCTTAATTCTAGCCATATAGATTCTGTCCTTGACCCCTCCAGGACACCCTCCCTCTCCAGCACTAACATTCTCCTTAACCAATACTACCACACCACCTCCTATCTTTCCTGAACACTTTATAACCAGGAATATTTAATATCCAATCCTGCCCTTTTTTGAGCCAGGCCTCAGTTATTGCCACATCATCATATTCCTTATTAGTGAACATGTTTGCTATACACAATAGCCGGTATAACATGATAGTGGTATTACAATACTCTACTATACAACAGGAATGCTTCTTCTATTTGTTCTTGCATTCAGTGTACCATAACGAGGTGCAAATGAGTAAGTAGAAACAGCTGTTTCTACCCAAAATAAACAGTGTTTAAGACACCGTAAATTGAAATTGGCATATTGTAAATGGATAATGGTTATTGCTTTTGGCCAATAGAAGTGACTGTCCATTTTAAACATGGACATTTTAAAGTGGTGGGGACTGTAATTATAAGAACATAAGAAATAGGAGCACGAATAGGCCATTTGGCCCCTTGAGCCTGCTCTGCCATTCAATACGATCATGGCTGATCCGATCATGGACTCAGGTCCACTTCCCTGCCTGCTCTCCATAACCCCTTATCGTTTAAGAAACTGTCTATTTCGGTCTTAAATTTATTTAATGTCCCAGCTTCCACGGCAGCGAATTCCACAGATCCACAACCCTCAGAAAGGAAATTTCTCCTCATCTCAGTTTTAAATGGGAGGCCCCTTATTCTAAGATTATGCCCTCTAGTTCTAGTCTCCCCATCAGTGCAAACATCCTCTCTGCATCCACCTTAAGCCCCCTCATAATCTTATACGTTTCGATAAGATCACCTCTCATTCTTCTGAATTCCAATGAGTAGGGGCTCACCATATGCTTTTTACTATATAGAAGTTAAACCAATGTCATTAATATTTTGTTGAACTATGAATCAGGCTCATCTGATCACGCAGAACCTGTTCCACAGCATGAGGAAATACAAATACGCAGAAAGACTTAAATTGGGATGTTTCATTAGAACAGAGGATAGAATAGAGGAGATTATAAGATGATTTGATAGAGCTGTGAATGGATGGGACAGAGTAGATAGAAACAGACTGTGGTTGAGGTATATAGAAAAAAGGGCCAGGAGATACAAGAGATTTAGAACATAGAGCAGAAGTTTTTTTTTTAAATGCACAGGATTGTGGGGCTGTGGAATGTACTACTAGAGTTAGTGGCTCAAGCAGAGGCCATGTCAACATTTAAGAATAGCTGAGATGGTTGAAGAAAAGGGGAATAAAAGGACATGGGAATAAGGTAGTCACATGGGATGAACAGTAATGCACGTGTGGATAACAGCAGCATGGACTGATTGAGCTGCAAATGGCCTGTTTCGGTGTTGTTATTTCTATTTTATTATAAGTTCTGCGTTTTGTATTTTATGTCTATATACCCATACTTCCTGTGTCACAATGTTTGAGTCACGTTTAGGTCAATCTTTACAATGGGAAAACTCTACATCAACATTGACTAGAAAATTATCCTTCCAGCCCTCCAAACAATAGACGACACTGTTTCACCTCTCTCCACCCTGCAAATTTTCATGTCCTCAGCCACCTGGAAAACTAATGGTAACTGAAACATGCTCCGATAAAAAGATATGGTCCCAAGTCCCTTTTTGAGTAGTATCTTTATGCAAATGTTTCGGATTTCCCAAACCTGTGAATACACTGACTACTTAATATCTGTTGTGAAGAAATTATGGCAACAGTATCAACTGGTTGCTTAGAGCCATGTTCCTGGCTTTCCAATTTCCCCTCAAAATGCTCCATCTGTACTAAAGTTGATGGCAAGAGTCCAAAGATAAGCTATTACATCAGGGCTTCCCCAAGCCTCTTTCCTCTTCACCCACTGAATTATTTCATATCAATGACATCTTCCACTTTCATCTAACCTATCTATTGATTTGGTTACAATTCCACCCATTCACCTTCCTTCAGATCACGCTCCCGCATAACATTTTAAAATTTGTTATTTATCTAGCGCCTTTAACGTAGTAAAACATCCCAAGGAGCTTCACAGCAATGTTACAAGACAAAACAGATACATTTTACACCAAGCCACAAAAGAAGAAATTAAGGCAAATGACCAAAAGCTTGGCTAAAGAGGTAGGTTTTAAGGAACGTCTTAAAGGAGGAAAGAGAGGTAGAGAGGTTTAGTTCCAGAGCTTAAGGCCCAAACAGCTGAAGGCACAGCCACCGATGGTTGAGCAGTTATAATGAGGGATGTTCAAGAGGGCAGAATGAGGAGCACATACATCTTGTGGGGTTGAGAGCCTGAAAAAGATTAGAGATAGGGAGGGGTGATTTGTAAACAAGGATGAGAATTTTGATATTGATGCATTGTTTAACTGGGAGCCAATGTAGGTCAGAATGTAGGATGTCATCAGCTGATAGGTCATGGCACATATCTTCCCTTCTTTCAATGAAACTTACATCAATATCTTCCAGCTTATCTCCAACTCCTTTATCCATTGCCGCTGAAGAAAATGGTCCCCAATTCCTTTCTTCTAGTTCTCCACCCATGAATACACCACAGCTATCATTGACCTACGAAACAGCTCTTACTTTTGCTTTTGACACCCTTATCCCCACCGAGTCACTCAATATCTCCCATTGGTACAGCTCCCACTTTCGCACGCTCAGATTTGAGTGCAGCTGTTCTGCAAGCATTCTTCTAAATGCCCGACTTCTATCACCGAGAAGTACAAGGGCAGCAGGTGCATGGGAACACCATCACCAGCAAGTTCCCCTTCAAGATACACACCATCCCGAATTGGAAATATAATCACCGTTCCTTCATAATCACGGTCAAAATCTTGGAACTCCCTCCCAAACAGCACAATGGGAGTACCTTAACCACATTGCAGCAGTTCAAGGTGGCGGCTCACCATCACCTTCTCGAGCAATTAGGGATGGGCAATAAATCCTGGCCTTGCCAGCATGCCCACATCCCAAGATGGAATTTTAAAAATCTTATTGCCCACCACCAAATGTAGATGCACCATACCACACGAGTCATGATCAAATTCTCCCATTACTTTGATATCATCCTCCAATTCCTTTTTTCTATGCCAAACTCCTACGAAAACCCCTTCCCTCACTGCCAATAAGTATGAGGAACTCCTGGATGTCATCAGCTGATTTATATCGGATTTCGAGCCATGTGTTGCAGATTGGCTAATATTTCCTGGGTTCCAGGTAAAGTCCATTCATTACACTTTCAGACTAGGAAGTATTTTACAGATTAAAGCCCCCTTTCTGTACAGAAATCTATATGATTCTACGATTACCGGGTTGAAAACATTTTTGCAAGAGACAGCCAAAGGTATACAATTTACAATTTCCTGATCCACCATTCCATTCAAACCATTTTTAGAGATGGAAGGGGTGGGGTCACCCAGTAATACCAGACATAATGTAGGCTCCTCTAAACAGAGCCCAATGATAAAACAGCTGATGCTGAAGGGTGTAAAGAAAGATTTACAAAGATGACACCAGAAATGCGAGGGTATACCCATCAGGAAAGTATGAACAGGCTGGGTCTCTTTTCTCTTGAAAAGAGAAGAAGGCTGAGGGCTAGAATTTCCTATCAGCCCACCAGCACCCAATTGCTGCTCAAAAAAAACATGAAGGCTGGGAAGATTACCAGCGAAAGCTTACTGAAAAAAACGTTTTTAAATCTGCCCAGTGAAAAATATGGGCCTTGCATTCCCAATCTGGGTGGAAAAATGCAATTTCGGCTAGATTGGGTGGTGCCTAAAGAAAATAGGCGAAAACATTTTTTTTTAAATCTATAAAAATTTACACCAAGGCTGCGGGATGGGCCTAACACCAAAAAATAATAATTTTTCAAAAAACCTAACTAAAAAAATCTTAAAAACATTCCCAAGACACTTTTAAATTAAATCACCAACAGATTTTGAAAATAAATAGTAAAAAAAGTCACTTACCTTTTTCTTGTAAACTTACCGCCCAGTTCTGCTGATCCTCATGGACTGATAAAAAATATATATTTTTTTTTTATACTTACCTACGGGTCCCCCACTCAGCCAAAGATCACACCAGGGCGATCTGTGGACGGTACACGCCGGCGGTCCGCTCCCCACCGGTACTTCGAAACCGCCGGCGTGCCTCAGCTGGGGAATTTTTCGCTGACCCGGTTCTTGCCCAAAACAACCAATACTGCCGAGAAACCGGGCAGTAATAAACTGGAAATTCTAGCCCTGAGAGTCTAACAGAGGTCTTTAAAATGATGAAAGGTTTTGATAGAGTAGAGAGAGTGAGAAAGAGCAAAACTAGAGGCCATCAATACAAGATAGTCAAAAAGAAATCAAATAGGGAATTCAGAAGGAACTTCTTTACCCAGAGTGGTGAGAATGTGGAACTCGCTATCACAGGAAATGGTTCAAGCAAATAGTGTAGATGCATTTAAGGGGAGGCTAGATAAGCATACGAGGGAGAAGGGAATATAGCGTTATGCTGATCGAGTTAGATGAGGAAAGACAGAAGGAGTGTATAAACACCGGCATGGACTGATTGGGCCAAATGGCCCGTTTCTGTGCTGTATGTACTATCTAATCCTATGGAGAGTGTAGATGCATACTGTAACTTTAGAAGTTGCTCAACTGCAAAAAAATTAGTACTGCTAAGGTCTCAAGTCAAATACCTCACTAAATACAAAGTAAAGGAACCAATGAGGCAACTCACACAGCCTTACATCTAAGAATGAGGAAGAACATGTAATGTCATCATGAAAAAGCTCTTCAAACAAGTGTTCTTGGGATGTCTCCCAGTTTCTCCCCCTCCTTCCCCAATAAATCAGCAGTCATTTTCAACTGTATAAGGAGTTGAAATGAATAAAATTTACATCTTTGAAAATTCCCAGACAAATCACTTAGTCAAGCTTTTCGGTCTCCAAATCATATAAAATTGATCATTTTGTCAGTACAATGTGACTTTTCAATGGCCATTCTTTAACTTGTCTAATAGCATTGATTATTTTATGTGTGATTAGTAGTCCTAGTGTCATTCTGGCTCACTGCATCAATGTCAGAAATTTGTATATTCAATCGTCACTCGAAAATGTGAGCACGTAATCCAGGCAAACACTTGAATATTAGAAGACTAACATTGCCATAGGTGCCATGTTTTGGGTGAGATATTAAGCAGTGTGCCTCTTCCAACTGGATACAGATGATTCCTTGGCACTTTTCAAAGAGGAGCAAGGAGTTATCGTTGGCAATAATCTGCTCAACCACCAAAAACAGATTCTGGTCATTCATCTCATATGCACTTCAAGAAGTTCATCGATTGGTTATAAAGCATTTTGAAATGATCTGAAAATGTGATAATCTGCTATATAAAGCAACCTTTTTTTTTATGCTAGTATATCTCGGAATGTGTTCAATTTTGCTCCACTGCAATAAAATATTATGCTTGAATTTCAAATGCAAGTACTTACACAGTTACTGGTAGAAGAATGTTGTCACTTCTTGTATTTGCATCATGTCTAGTTCAATTGCAATTTACTGCTGCTTTATGAATGCAAAATTTGAGCCAGTCATAGATAAATTGCATATGCAAAAGATGTGACACCAGAGGCATTTGCAACTCATTAACTTTTCAGTAAAATTACCAACTGGAAAAATGTCTCCTCAAAATGACTAACACAACCACATGTAAAACAAATGGGAATCCAAAACCTGGTCAATGCATTGTAGACACAGTCACTGCCAGAGTTCCAAAATTCTCGGTGAATTTGTCTACAACCTTGTCTACAATGGGGCATGTTTACTTCCAGTTCCTGTGTCAGCCTATTTGTGCTTCAACAAATATCAAACAGAACAAGTGGGTGTGTTAAGATACACCTAAATATAAAACTGACTGCTCATCAGTATTTACAATTTTT
Organism: Pristiophorus japonicus; assembly: GCF_044704955.1. Taxonomy (NCBI): domain Eukaryota; kingdom Metazoa; phylum Chordata; class Chondrichthyes; family Pristiophoridae; genus Pristiophorus; species Pristiophorus japonicus. The sequence goes on along the minus strand of NC_091980.1, from coordinate 243,885,997 downwards.
AAGTCTTTGAGATTAATAATTCAGATTAAAAATTACATGCATTGTTTTGTCAGGTGTGTGCATGGCAGGCGTTATGTCTTTTGGTTTAATAATGCTGCTACTTTACATGCAAAAAAATTAGCCTCCACACGACAATTTACTGGATTGACTACTTTATTTAAAACTGCCAAACACAAACGATGACCTCCTAAAAATGTCAATTGATAGTACTCTCATCCCCAGAGTCAGAAGATGGTGTTTTCCAACCCCAAATGCAGACTTGAGCACATAATCTAGGTTGACTCTCTCATGGATGCTAAGGAAGTGTAGTGTTTTGCAATGCTACCCTTTGGAAAAAATTGAAGCTCTGTCTGCCTGTTCAAGTCGTTCAGGTTAATGATCCCATGGTACTATTCAAAAAAGAGCCGAGAATTCTCCCAATGTAAAATACAACATTCTGGTCTCAAACACCACCAAAAATGATTAAGTTGCCATTCAGCAAATTGTTATTTGTGGGAACTTGCTGTGTTCCCACATTACAACAGTGACTACACTCCAAAAGTTCATTGGCTGTAAAGTGCTTTGAGACGTCCAGTTGACGTGAAAGGCGCTATATAAATGCGAATCAGTCTTTTTTTTAAAAACCACATGGCTGTCACATTTACCTATGTAATATTTGTTACACTAGTGTATTGCATGTGAAGCATAGAAAAAAAACCTCTTGGATAGGATGAAGTGCTTATACAAATAAAAGGCTTTTTAAAAACCCATTACAGTTGAGCGTCCAAAATTCGGAATGTTCCGGAATCCGGGCCGATCCGTGGTGGGGTTGTCCAGAATCCGGAAAATGTTCCGAAATCTGGACCTTTTTTTTTAAAACCAATTACCACTGCAAGTTGGGCCTCGGAAGGGGAAAAAACACCAAAAAATGTTTTTCCAAAAAATAAGATTTCACAAAACATTCACAAAACCCTTACCTACTAAATCGCTGAAAAATAAAAACTTTAACTTACCTTTTGGCAGGTCTTCAACAAAGGTTACTCCCGGCCGCCGACCCCTGACCCACAGCCGTCACTGCCAACCCTCCCCTCGACAGACCACCCTCCACCCCCGGGCCAAACAGCTCATTGTTGCCATTGTGGTGGCTTTGAGCATAAGCAGATCTTGGTCCAGTGCTGATATTTGTTCTCCAAAGGGAGCAAGTCCTTCAATGGTTCACACCAGCTCCTTGTGGTGCCCTTCAGCCTGGTTCATCATTCCTCAAACATCCACCAAGTGGTCTGGCTGCTTAGAAGCCCCAGTCCCTTGCGATGAGTCACACCAAAGAAAGCAGCAGCAATCTGGCTTGTTCTTCTCTGCAAACCTGGAGAACTGCTTCCCTGAGAAGCCATTGAAAAACTTGAGATTTCACGGGTGGATTATTCTTCCCAATAGCTTCTGTATGGTGCTGAGTACAGATCTGAAGTCTACTAACCCCCCCCACCACTTGCCTTGGCCCAAGGGGTTCCAGATTCGGGACGTCGGAAAGACATTTGAAAATCCAGAAATATCCCAAATCCGGAACGGCCTCGATCCCGAAGTTTCCGGACGCTCTACCTGTACTTTACAACATAAGGGCTATGCACCAAAATATTAAAATTTCAATTGCTGCAGTAATCATCATCATCATCATAGGCAGTCCCTCGGAATAGAGGAAGACTTGCTGCCACTCTAAGAATGAGTCCTTAGGTAGCTGAACAGTCCAATAAAAGAGCCACAGTCCCTGTCACAGGTGGGACAGAGAGTCATTGAGGGAAAGGTTTGCCATACGCTCTTTCCGCTGCCTGCGCTTGATTTCTGCATGCTCTCAGCGATGAGGCCAGAGGTGCTCAGCGCCCTCCCGGATGCACTTCCTCCATTTAGGGCAATCTTTGGCCAGGGACTCCCAGGTGTCAGTGGGGATGTTGCACTTTTTCATGGAGGCTTTGAGGGTGTCCCTGTAACGTTTTCTCTGCCCACTTTTGGCTCGTTTGCCATAAAGGAGTTCAGAGTAGAGCACTTGCTTTGGGAGTCTCGTGTCTGGCATGCAAACGATGTGGCCTGCCCAGCGGAGCTGATCAAGTGTGGTCAGTGCTTCAATACTGGGGATGTTGGCCTGGTCGAGGACACTAATGTTGATGCGTCTGTCCTCCCAGGAGATTTGTAGGATCTTGCAGAGGCATCGTTGGTGGTATTTCTCCAGTGACTTGGTGTCTGCAAGGTATGTACTAAGTCCATTCTTTCATAGGGGAGTTATTCCGTGTGCTGGCTAATATTTATCCATTAATCAACATAACAATTTATCTCGTCATCATCACATTGTTGTTTGTGGGAGCTTGGTGTGTGCAAATTGGCTGCCAGGTTTCTCACATTATAACAGTGGCTACACTCAAAGTATTTCATTGGCTGTAAAGTGCTTTGAGACGTCTGGTGGTCGTGAAAGGCGCTATAGAAATACATGTCTCTCTTTTTTTCTTTTCACACAGGAAAGACTCAGAACTTACAAACAATGGCAACTGCATACAATACACCTTGTTGTATGGCATATAACTTCTCAATACAGGGAAGCAGTTTTCTACACTACGCAACTTAAAGACAAGAGTGAAATGGCTCTCACCCAGCACCAGGAAACTTCAACTTAACAAAAATGTGCAAAAGTCAATGTAGACCGAATAAATCCAGTCAGTCAAAGAAGTCTGACATTTATTAGATGTTTTATTGGCAAATGGCTCCCAACTGAACTCTTAGTTTTGAACTCCATACCATATATAGCTGCTAGCCGTGAAATGTTTTTAACAGCAGTATTGCTTGATTTTTTTTCTCAACCCGACATCTTTCATACCCTCTTTTTCTGCTTCATCTTACTCTCTATCTCTTTCGTCACCCAGGGAGCCCAGACTTTGGTTGTCATACCTGCCCCCTCGTGGGAATGTACCTCGACTGTACACAAACCATCTCCTCTTTAAAGGCATCCCATTGTTTAATTACAGTTTTCACTGCCAATTTACTCGAGTCAGATCCATTCTCAACCCACTGAAATTGGCTTTCCTCCAATTAAGTATTTTGACTATCTTGCTCCCTGTTCTTTTCCATAATTAATCTAAACCTTATACTATGATCGCTGTTCCCTAAATGTTTACCGACTGAAACTTGCTCCACTTGACCCACCTCATTCCCCAGAACAAGATCCAGCAATGCCTCCTTCCTTGTTGGGCTGGAAACATACTGATCAAAAAAGTTCTCCTGAACACATTTCAGAAATTCTTTGTCCTCTCTGCCTTTACACTATTACTATCCCAGTCTACATTAGGATAGTTGAAGTCCTTTTTGCACTGGAGGAAGGAATGCAGTGATGTACCCCCCAGGGTCAGTACTAGGACCAGTTTTTCTTGATCTATATTAATGACTTGAAATTGGGTGTACAGGGTACAATTTTAAAATTTGCAGATGACACAAAACTTGGAAGGAGAGTGAGCAGTGATAGACATCAAGAGGGCATAAACAGGCTGGTGGAATGGAATGACAGAAGAAATTTAACACAGAAGAGAGCAAAATGATACATTTTGGTAGGAAGAATGAGACGACAATATAAAGTAAAGGGTACAATCCTAAAGGGGGTCCATGAATAGAGACACCTTGGGGTATATGTACACAAATATTTGAAGGTAGCAGGGCAGGTTGAGAAAGCAGTTAAAAAACGCACACAGAATCCTGGGCTTCATAAATAGAGCGAGAAAGTACAAAAGCAAGGAAGTTATGAACCACCTTTATAAAACACTGGTTTGGCCTCAATTGGAATAGTGTGTCCAATTCTGGGCACCACACTTTTAGGAAGGATGTGAAGGTCTTAGAGTGGGTGCAGAAAAGACTTACAAGAATGAAGATAGACTGGAGGAGCTGCGGTTGTTCTCCTTAGAGCAAAGAAGGTAGAGGTTTGATAGAGATGTTCAAAATCATGAGGGGTCGAGACTGAGTAGATAAGAGAGAAACTGTTCCCATTGGTGGAAGGGGAGAGAACCAGAGGACACAGATTTAAGGTGATTGGCAAAAGAACAAAAGGCAACAGGAGGAAAAGCTTTTTTTTTAAATAAATGCAGCAAGTGGTTAGGATCTGTAAGACACTATCTGAAAGGGTGGTGGAGGCAGATTTAATCATGGTTTTCAAAAGGGAATTAGATAAATACCTGAAGGAAAAATAATTGCAGGACTTTGGGGAAAGGGCAGGGGAGTGGGACTAGCTGAAGTGTTCTTAGAGAGCCGGCACGGGATCGACAGGCCGAATGGCTGCTGTAACCATTCTATGATTTTCATATACCTTGCAGGATCCTGGGGTTAGTGAAGACACCAAGCCATATATCAGAGGAAATACTTATTTCCATATAATTAACTTTTAATTTCATAAATGAATCAAATGAACAATTCATGTAAAATAAAAGTAAAAGAAGAACTGGTAATGTTACAACTCCAGTACATCATCTCATTCTACACTGGAAAACTGCAATTTCAAAAGAAAGTAATTGCCACAAAGGCATGAAAAACAGTTTGAAAATAAAATTTCACTCAGAAGTTATGAAATAAGATACCTCTGGGGTTAATTGAATGTAGCAAAAGATTCAGGGGACTCAGATGATAAACAAAAAGCACTCGAGCTTTACTCTCCATTTAGCACATATTGAACCACTTTTATTGCACATAATGAATATTTTTTTTTACTGGTAACATGTTACGGAAAGAATACACTTCATGCCATAGCACCCATCACATGAAATATGTTTCTCTTCCATATCTATTTTCAGAAAATAGCAATTTACTAAATTCCCACATCATAAATACAGACTTAATTTTATATCTTCAATTCTTTTTTTTTAATTAATCAGTAAAGAAAAAAAATCAAATTTTATTTTCAACATTGCTAAAACTCAAAGCAAGCAATGGAATTAAAAAAATAGGCTCAAACTAAAATTACAATCCACAATTATTTACAGACAACCAATGTACCCTCTAATTTTATGGGGGTCCGCAGCCCCTTTATCAGGCTATGCAGCCCATTCAAATTGCCGAGCATGAGCGGTTCTTCCATTTAAAAGCCGGTGAGCTGGCTGCCCAGCCGTGCAGCTTAACGGGAACATTGCCGGCCACTGCTTTTGAGGCTCACCATCAGACTTTCACTCAACGCCTAGATAGCTTTTCTATACATTAAAAAAGTAAAATTGAAGAACCTATGTTTATTGTTGCAGCTCTTGCCATTTACTAGTCACATTATGGTGGGATAATTGTTGGGAGATTATACACAAGGAACAGTTGTGACCCTTGTTTTCAATAAACAAATAATGCCTTGGTGTGTGACCCAAGTCGGCCATTAATTGATGACCCCAGTCTTCAAGGGACTATTTTTTAACAACTCGTTCCTGGGGGTGAGTGTTGCTGGCCAGCATTTATTGCCCATCCCTAATTGTCCTTGAGATGGTGGTGCTAAGCTGCCTTCTTGAACCGCTGCAGTCCTTGTGGTGAAGGTACCCCACAGTGCTGTTAGGGAGTGCCAGGATTTTGACCCACCGGCAATGAAGGAACGGCGATATATTTCCAAGTCAGGATGGTGTGTAACTTGGAAGGGAACTTACGGGTGATGGTGCTCCCATGTACCTGTTGCCCTTGTCCTTGTAGGTGGTAGAGGCCGTGGGTTTGGGAGGTGCTGCTGAAGAAGCCATGGCGAGTTGCTGCAGTGCATCTTGCAGAGGTACACACTACGGAAACAGTGCTTCTGTGGTGGAGGGAGTGAATGTTGGTGGTGGATGGGATGCCAATCATCAAGTGGGATGCTTTGTCCTGGATGGTGTTGAGCTTCAAGTATTGTTGGAGCTGCACTCATCCAGGCAAGTAGAGAGTATTCCATCACATTCCTGACTTCTGCCTTGTAGATGGTGGAAAGGCTTTGGGGAGTCAGGTGGTGAGACACTCGCCACAGAATACCCAGCCTCTGATCTACTCTTGTTGCCACAGTATTTATGTGGCTGGTCCAGTTAAGTTTCTGGTCAATGGTGACTCCCACCCCACCAAAGATGTTAATGGTGGGGCATTCGGCGATGGTAATGACGTTGAATATCAAGGGGCAGTGATTAGACACTCGCTTGTTGGAGATAGTCATTGCCTGGCACTTGTGTGGCTCGAATGTTACTTGCCACTTAACAGCCCACACCTGAAAGTTGTCTTGCTGCATGCGGGCATGGACTACTCCATTACCTGCAGCGATGTCCTGGGGTGGAGATAATTGACCTTCAACAACCACCTTCCTTTGTGCTCAGTATGACTCCAATCAGTGGAGTTTCCCCAGATTCCCACTGACTTCAATTTTACTAGGGCTCCTTGGTGCCTTACTTGGTCAAATGCTGCCATGATGTCAAGGGTAGTCACCCTCACCTCACCTCACCTCACCTCTGGATTTAAGCTCTTTATCTATGTTTGGACCAAGGCTGTAATGAGGTCTGGAGACGAGTGGTCCTGGCAGAATCCAAACTGAGCAAGTTATTGATGAGTAAATGCCACATTGATAGCATGGTTAACAACACCTTCCATCATTTCGCTAATGATTGAAGATAGACTGATGGAGCGCTAATGGGGCGGATTAGATTTGTCCTGCTTTTTGTGAACAGGACAGACCTGGACAGCTTTCCACATTGTCGGGTAGATGACAGTGTTGTAGTTGTACTGGAACTGCTTAACTAGAGGCGTGGGTAGTTCTAGAACACAAGTCTTCAGCAAGACAGCCGGGATGTTGTCGGGGCCCATAACATAGAAACATAGAAACATAGAAAATAGGTGCAGGAGTAGGCCATTCGGCCCTTCTAGCCTGCACCGCCATTCAATGAGTTCATGGCTGAACATTCAACTTCAGTACCCCATTCCTGCTTTCTCGCCATACCCCTTGATCCCCCTAGTAGTAAGGACCTCATCTAACTCCTTTTTGAATATATTTAGTGAATTGGCCTCAACAACTTTCTGTGGTAGAGAATTCCACAGGTTCACCACTCTCTGGGTGAAGAAGTTCCTCCGCATCTCGGTCCTAAATGGCTTACCCCTTATCCTTAGACTGTGACCTCTGGTTCTGGACTTCCCCAACATTGGGAACATTCTTCCTGCATCTAACCTGTCTAACCCCGTCAGAATTTTAAATGTTTCTATGAGGTCCCCTCTCATTCTTCTGAACTCCAGTGAATACAAGCCCAGTTGATCCAGTCTTTCTTGATAGGTCAGTCCCGCCATCCCGGGAATCAGTCTGGTGAACCTTCGCTGCACTCCCTCAATAGCAAGAATGTCCTTCCTCAGGTTAGGAGACCAAAACTGTACACAATACTCCAGGTATGGCCTCACCAATGCCCTGTACAACTGTAGCAACACCTCCCTGCCCCTGTACTCAAATCCCCTTGCTATGAAGGCCAACATGCCATTTGCTTTCTTAACCGCCTGCTGTACCTGCATGCCAACCTTCAATGACTGATGTACCATGACACCCAGGTCTCTTTGCACCTGCCCTTTTCCTAATCTGTCACCATTCAGATAATAGTCTGTCTCTCTGTTTTTACCAACAAAGTGGATAACCTCACATTTATCCACATTATACTTCATCTGCCATGCATTTGCCCACTCACCTAACCTATCCAAGTCGCTCTGCAGCCTCACAGCATCCTCCTCGCAGCTCACACTGCCACCCAACTTAGTGTCATCCGCAAATTTGGAGATACTACATTTAATCCCCTCATCTAAATCATTAATGTACAGTGTAAACAGCTGGGGCCCCAGCACAGAACCTTGCGGTACCCCACTAGTCACTGCCTGCCATTCTGAAAAGTACCCATTTACTCCTACTCTTTGCTTCCTGTCTGACAACCAGTTCTCAATCCATGTCAGTACACTACCCCCAATCCCATGTGCTCTAACTTTGCACATCAATCTCTTGTGTGGGACCTTGTCGAACGCCTTCTGAAAGTCCAAATATACCACATCAACTGGTTCTCCCTTATCCACTCTACTGGAAACATCCTCAAAACATTCCAGAAGATTTGTCAAGCATGATTTCCCTTTCACAAATCCATGCTGACTTGGACCTATCATGTCACCTCTTTCCAAATGCACTGCGATGACATCCTTAATAATTGATTCCATCATTTTACCCACTACCGATGTCAGGCTGACCGGTCTATAATTCCCTGTTTTCTCTCTCCCTCCTTTTTTAAAAAGTGGGGTTACATTGGCTACCCTCCACTCCATAGGAACTGATCCACAGTCAATGGAATGTTGGAAAATGACTGTCAACGCATCCGCTATTTCCAAGGCCACCTCCTTAAGTACTCTGGGATGCAGTCCATCAGGCCCTGGGGATTTATCGGCCTTCAATCCCATCAATTTCCCCAACACAATTTCCCGGCTAATAAGGATTTCCCTCAGTTCCTCCTCCTTACTAGACCCCCCGACCCCTTTTATAACCGGAAGGTTGTTCGTGTCCTCCTTCGTGAATACTGAACCAAAGTACTTGTTCAATTGGTCCGCCATTTCTTTGTTCCCCGTTATGACTTCCCCTGATTCTGACTGCAGGGGACCTACGTTTGTCTTTACTAACCTTTTTCTCTTTACATATCTATAGAAACTTTTGCAATCCGTCTTAATGTTCCCTGCAAGCTTCTTCTCGTACTCCATTTTCCCTGCCCTAATCAAACCCTTTGTCCTCCTCTGCTGAGTTCTAAATTTCTCCCAGTCCCCAGGTTCACTGCTATTTCTGGCCAATTTGTATGCCACTTCCTTGGCTTTAATACTATCCCTGATTTCCCTTGATAGCCACGGTTGAGCCACCTTCCCTTTTTTATTTTTATGCCAGACAGGAATGTACAATTGTTGTCGTTCATCCATGCGGTCTCTAAATGTCTGCCATTGCCCATCCATAGTCAACCCCTTAAGTATCATTCGCCAATCCATCCCAGCCAATTCACGCCTCATACCTTCAAAGTTAGCCTTCTTTAAGTTCTGGACCATGGTCTCTGAATTAACTGTTTCATTCTCCATCCCAATGCAGAATTCCACCATATTATGGTCACTCTTCCCCAAGGGGCCTCGCACAACGAGATTGCTAATTAATCCTCTCTCATTACATAACACCCAGTCTAAGATGGCCTCCCCCCTAGTTGGTTCCTCGACATATTGGTCTAAAAAACCATCCCTTATGCACTCCAGGAAATCCTCCTCCACCGTATTGCTTCCAGTTTGGTTAGCCCAATCTATGTGCATATTAAAGTCACCCATTATAACTGCTGCACCTTTATTGCACGCACCCCTAATTTCATGTTTGATGCCCTCCCCAACATCACTACTACTGTTTGGAGGTCTGTACACAACTCCCACTAACGTTTTTTGCCCTTTGGTGTTCTGCAGTTCTACCCATATAGATTCCACATCATCCAAGCTAATGTCCTTCCTAACTATTGCCTTAATCTCCTCCTTAACCAGCAATGCTACCCCACCTCCTTTTCCTTTTATTCTATCCTTCCTGTAGCCGTTTCTTGATATCACATGGAGTGAATCGAATTGGCTGATGACTGGCTCTGTGATGGTGGGGAACTCAGGAGGAGGTTGATATGGATCAACTCAGCACTTCTGGCAAAAGATGGCTGCAAACGCTTCAGCCTTGTCTTCTGCGCTCACGTGCAGGGCTCCGCCATCATTGATAATGGGAATATTCCTGGATCCTCCTCCTCCTGTTTGTTGTTTAATTATCCACCACTATTCACGACTAGAAGTGGCAGGACTGCAGAACTTTGATCTGCTCCATTGATTGAGGGATTGCTTAGCTCTGTCTATAGCATGTTGCTTTCTATTGTTTAGCATGCGTGTCGTCCTGTGTTGCAGCTTCCCCAGGTTGGCAACTCATTTTTAAGTATTCCTGATACTGTTACTGGCCTGATCTTCTGCGCTCCTCATTTGAACCAAGTTTGTTCCCCTGGCTTGATGGTATTGGGAGAGAGAGGGATATGCAGGGCCATGAAGTTACAGATTGTGGTGGAATACAATTCTGCTGCTGCTGATAGCTCACAGTGCCTCATGGATGCCCAGTTTTGAGCTGCTGAATCTGTTCTGAATCTATTCTATTTAGCACGGTGGTAATGTCACACAACACGATAGAAGGTGTCCTCAGTGTGAAGACGGGACTTTATCTCCACAAGGACTGTGCAGTGGTCACCGCTACCAATGCAGTCATGGATAGATGTATCTGCAACAGGTAGATTGGTGAGGATGAGCTCAAGTGGGTTTTTCCCCTTGCGTTGGTTCTCTCACCACCTGCTGCAGGCCCAGTCCGGCAGCTATGTCCTTCAGGACTCGGCCAGCTCAGTCAGTAGCGGTGCTACCGAGCCATTCTTGATGATGGACATTGAAGTCCCCCACCCAGAGTACATTCTGTGCCCTTGCTACCCTCAGTGCTTCTTCCTAGTAGGTTTCAACATGGAGTACTACTAATTCATCAGCTGAGGGAGGGCAGTAGGTGGTAATCAGCAGAAGGTTTCCTTGCCCATGCTGGACCTGAAGTCGTGAGACTGCATGGGGTCCGGAGTCAATTTTGAGGACTCCCAGGGCCACTCCCACCAGACTGTATACAACTGTGCCACCTCCTCTGGTGGGTCTGTCCTGCGGTGGGATAGGACATACCCAGGGATGGTGATGGAGGAATCTAGGGCATTGGCTGAAAGGTATGATTCTGTATGACTGACAAGTCAAGCAACAGCCTGACAATGTGCCAGCTCTCCCAATTTTGGCACAAGTCCCCAGGTGTTAGTGAGAAGGGCTTTGCAGGGTCAACTGGGCTGAGTGTGCCATTGTCGTGTCCGAAGCCGGTGCCTAGGTCGATGCGAGGTGGTCCATCTGGTTTTATTATTCTTGTTTTTTGTAGTGGTTTGTTACAACATAGAAAATAGGTGCAGGAGTAGGCCATTCGGCCCTTCTAGCCTGCACCGCCATTCAATGAGTTCATGGCTGAACATTCAACTTCAGTACCCCATTCCTGCTTTCTCGCCATACCCCTTGATCCCCCTAGTAGTAAGGACCTCATCTAACTCCTTTTTGAATATATTTAGTGAATTGGCCTCAACAACTTTCTGTGGTAGAGAATTCCACAGGTTCACCACTCTCTGGGTGAAGAAATTCCTCCTCATCTCGGTCCTAAATGGCTTACCCCTTATCCTTAGACTGTTCCCCCTGGTTCTGGACTTCCCCAACATTGGGAACATTCTTCCTGCATCTAACCTGTCTAACCCCGTCAGAATTTTAAACGTTTCTATGAGGTCCCCTCTCATTCTTCTGAACTCCAGTGAATACAAGCCCAGTTGATCCAGTCTTTCTTGATAGGTCAGTCCCGCCATCCCGGGAATCAGTCTGGTGAACCTTCGCTGCACTCCCTCAATAGCAAGAATGTCCTTCCTCAGGTTAGGCAACCAAAACTGTACACAATACTCCAGGTGTGGCCTCACCAAGGCCCTGTACAACTGTAGCAACACCTCCCTGCCCCTGTACTCAAATCCCCTCGCTATGAAGGCCAATATGCCATTTGCTTTCTTAACCGCCTGCTGTACCTGCATGCCAACCTTCAATGACTGATGTACCATGACACCCAGGTCTCTTTGCACCTCCCCTTTTCCTAATCTGTCACCATTCAGATAATAGTCTGTCTCTCTGTTTTTACCACCAAAGTGGATAACCTCACATTTATCCACATTATACTTCATCTGCCATGCAACGGAGTGGCTTGCTAGGCCATTTCAGAAGGCAGTGAAGAGTCAACTACGTTGCTGTGGGTCTGGAGTCACATGTAGGTCAGGTCAGGTAAAGATGGCAGATTTCCTTCCCTAAAGGACAGATAATTTTTTTTTTTTTTTACAACATTTCAACCATTTCATGGTCACCATTACTGATACTAGCTTTCGCTCCAGATTTAGTTAACTGAATTTAAATTCCCCACCTGCCGTGGTAGGATTTGAACTTACTGGTGGGATTAGTGTGGTAACTGGCCAGGACACTGTTGTCCTTGTTCCACACCCAACGAAGAGGGGAAGACCGAAATTTGAATATAGCCTTCTAGAGTGCTCAACATTAATCAAGGTCCTCTTCAAACATCTAAAGTGCACAGACTTTTCCTGTTGAAAATCACATCCAGAAATGCAAGCACATCACATCAATGATTGTTTCAAGCCATGTACAACACTGAACATGCTTGAATTGCATCCATGGTATTAGCATGTCCAGACCGGATTTTTGGTATGAAAACAATCAGAAAGTTTGTTCAATCTGTCTAATTGGGGAGGAACTCTATTTTTACTGCTTCACCACCCCCAAAGAAATCCAGATTGTTAAAAAACAAGTTGTAAAAGGTCTCTAATTAAGCACCATTCTCCAAAAATTATAACCAGGCAACCTGTTTGACATTTACCAATGGCACACAGTAAATGTTTGCTAGGAGAGTTGAAAGTGTGTCCCAGAGAAACATTTCACTATTCTCTAAATGAGTACTTCTCCTGCACCATGTCACCATTCCACTCACTTAAACAGCCCAAATGAGTTCAGGAACTCATTTTGTTGGAAAATTATAGAAGCAAACCCACTTCCTGGAAATCTGATTCAATACCTTGTACACTAATTACCCCCTCTGCTTCTTACTATTGCTACCAATGGCAACTGAATTAATAGCAAGAAGAAGAAAATGAGGCAGCAATGAAACCCCAGAAGTCAGCGGTGTTTTTTTAAAAAAAAGTTTTGATGTGTGATTGTCGACTGCCATATCTTTACCAACAGCTAGGAAAGGTTCAGACAGAACAATGATCACTGGCTTGTATAGGTAGACGTGGATAGTAGTCCTCTCCTACCAGAAGTACTAATACGTGCTGACAAATGCGGATTTGAAGTAGCTCAGTCTGTACAGGTCAGCGATGCAATTATTAAATTCTGTGTTGTACAGGAAAGTATGGTTTCTAAAAATAACCAACTTCCACACAATTGTTTTTCTCATTTCAGTGCTGCAGAGTCCACCCGAACGTAAGTGGATCAATTTTCCAGCACTACAAGCTTCTCAAAGCAAATCCATACAAAGTAGTAACAACTTGCAATGCAAATCAATAACTACTACAACAATCTATATTTATAACTGTAGTAAAGTTAAAAAAAAACACCAATATAATAGATAACTTATGTTTTCAGACACAAATTTACACATTTAACATAGGTGCAAAGCCATAACCTCTTAGCAATAATGAAGAATTGACTTGTAAATTGGAGATGAAAGTCCAAACTAAGTCCAAAATGAAACTTGGCAAGATTACCTCACCCAAGTCTCACTTAGCTTTGTTCCACTATCCATTTGTTCCACCTGGCACTGAATTTAGGCTGCATTTTACACATAACTGGAGCGTCAGTGCAAAAAGAAACTGCTTCACAACAACTCTACAGTTGGAGTGTAAATGCAGCCTACGTTAGCTTTCTTTACTTCTGAAACCTCAGCTGGAAAAAATAAAAATCTAGTTCATTTGATTATCAGCAAGTCCTTCCCAACATTAATTTACCATTTATATAATCAATGATAATTTATCACCAAGAATAACAGCAGTGACTGGTGCTGGTGCTGATTTGAATTATTGCTTTAACTGGCTTTGAGATAATAGCTGATAACAGAAGGTAAAGCAAAATTACCACCATATTTTTTGTAACCTGCCTTCCAAAATTTTAAGCAGCGAGTTTCTATTTACAAAAAGGAATCTGAACCCTAGATAGGTTGCACTGTGTGTATGGGTCCATTTTTGACACCTATGATCTTCTCGGGGAGCAGTTTTGCTGACACTTTTGCATTATGGCAAAACAGTTTTCACTTTACAAAATTGACTCAAGTATAACTCTAGCAGGGAACAGCACAACTGCCTCATGCTGCTGGATCTTGACAGGAGGCATACATACAATGCAGTGTCAAGCCTAGTTTGAAAAGTGCTCAGAACCGCTTTATAAACTGAAGCTTACTTTCTTTAAAAATGTTTTAAGTTTCCAACTCATTCTCTCAATACATACAAAATTTGAGAGCAGAGTTTAATCTCTTTCTTGACCAAGAGAGTTGGATCTGCAACCAAGTAGTAAAAGCAGAAAGTGTTGTTAGCTGATTTAATACTATAGCTATCACAGTCTAAGATACGATACCACTGCAAATTAAACGTCAAAATCAGGTAACATCCATGGTATTCAAAGGAATGCAATCTCATCCTCAATAAAAACAAAACTGCTCTTCTGATAGAAGAATAGGACATCAGTGGTTCGTAAACTCAGCTAATTACAATCAGTGCCACATGCTAGCCAGTACAGGAAAAGCCAGGTAAGTGAAGGGTGTGCTGAGAAGACTGGTGCAAGAGGGAAGGGCTCAGATTCCAGAAGAAATGGTACCAGTTCTGGTGCTAGAGCTATCAACAATAGCCCATAGCAAGGGAGACCGGGAAGCAATATCCTCATGAAGATTGTGACTGAATCTGTGGGGTTAGGTTTAAATTTATGGGCCAGAATTTCCTGCAGTGTTGAGCCATTGCAATAGCGCATCTACTTCACAGGGCCTGATTTACTGCGCAAAAGACCCAGGAAATTATGGCACAAATTAACTTCAGCCATTATTTATACCACTCCATAATTTCCTGAGACTTCTGCGCTGAAACAGTTGAACAGCTAATTATGATCGTTCCAACTCCATTAAAATCAAATCAATGGCGAGATTGACTACTGAATTAAAGCCATTGTGATCGCCGCAGACACTTAGACCATTGCAGAATGGGGCTAGTGGGCTCAGTATGTTTGGTGTAATCATAGGAATTGTAGCTTACTATTTAAATTAAGAAATAATTGTTGAGTGCTTTTTTTTTTATTATTCAATACTGCGGTCCAGGACACAGTCGGCGTATTTACTGAAGCGTACGAAAGCATGGGCCTTACGCTAAACATCCGTAAGACAAAGTTCCTCCACCAGCCTATCCTCACCGCACAGCACTGCCCCCCCAGTCATCAAGATCCACGGCGCGGCCCTGGACCGCTTCCCATATCTCGGGAGCCTCCCAACAACAAGAGCAGGCATCGACGATGAGATCCAACACCGCCTCCAGTGCAGCCTTCGGCCACCTGAGGAAAAGAGTGTTTGAACACCAGGCCTTCAAAACTGCCACCAAGTTCATAATCTACAGGGCTGTAGTAATACCTGCCCTCCTGTATGGCTGAGACATGGATCATGTATAATAAACACCTCAAGTTGCTGGAGAAGTATCACCAACGATGTCTCCACAAGATCCTACAAATCCCCTGGGAGGACAGGCGCACCAACACCAGCATCCTCATTCAGGCCAACATCCCCAGCATTGAAGCACTGACCACACAGTCCACTTGCCAGACACGAGACTCCCAAAGCAAGCATAGAAACATAGAAATTGGTGCAGGAGTAGGCCATTCGGCCCTTGGAGCCTGCACCACCATTCAATAAGATCATGACTGATCATTCACCTCAGTACCCCTTTCCTGCTTTCTCTCCATACCCCTTGATCCCTTTAGCCACAAGGGCCATATCAAACTCCCTCTTGAATATATCCAATGAACTGGCATCAACAACTATCTGTGGTAGGGAATTCCGTAGGTTAACAACTCTGAGTGAAGAAGTTCCTCCTCATCTCAGTCCTAAATGGCTTACCCCTTATCCTTAGACTATGTTCCCTGGTTCTGGACTTCCCCAACATCGGGAACATTCTTCCTGCATCTAACCTGTCCAGTTCTGTCAAAATTTGATATGTTTCTAAGAGATCCCCTCTCATACTTCTAAACTCCAGTGAATACAGGCCCAGTCGATCCAGTCTCTCCTCATAGGTCAGTCCTGCCATCCCAGGAATCAGTCTGGTGAACCTTCGCTGTACTCCCTCAATAGCAAGAACACCCTTCCTCAGATTAGGAGACCAAAACTGAACACAATATTCCAGGTGAGGCCTCACCAAGGCCCTGTACAACAGCAGTAAGACCCCCCCTTTCCCATACTCAAAGCCCCTAGCTATGAAGGCCAACATACCTTTGCCTTCTTCACCGCCTACTGTACCTGCATGCCAACTTTCAATGACTGATATACCATGACACCCAGGTCTCATTGCACCTCCCCTTTTCCTAATCTGCCGCCATTCAGATAATATTCTGCCTTCGTGTTTTTGCCACCAAAGTGGATAACCTCATATTTATCCACATTATACTGCATCTGCCACTCACTTGCCCACTCACCTAACCTGTCCAAGTCACCCTGCAGCCCTTCAGCGTCCTCCTCACAGCTCACACCGCCACCCAGCTTAGTGTCATCTGCAAACTTGGAGATATTAACACTCAATTCCCTCATCCAAATTATTAATGTATATTGTAAATAGCTGCAGTCCCAGCACTGAGCCCTGCAGCACCCAACTAGTCACTGCCTGCCATTCTGAAAGGGACCCGTTTATCTGCTTCCTGTCTGCCAACCAGTTCTCTATCCACATCAGTACATTACCCCCAATACCATGTGCTTTAATTTTGCACACCAATCTCGTGTGGGACCTTGTCAAAAGCCTTTTGAAAGACCAAATACACCACATCCACTGGTTCTTCCTTGTCCACTCTACCAGTTAAATCCTCAAAAAATTCCAGAAGATCTGTCAAGTATGATTTCCCCTTCATAAATCCATGCTGACTTGGACCAATCCCGCCACTACTTTCCAAATGTGCTGCTATTTCATCTTTAATAATTGATTCCAACATTTTCCCCACTGCTGATGTCAGGCTAACCGGTCGATAATTACCCGCCTTCTTTCTCCCTCCTTTCTTAAAAAGTGGTGTTACATTAGCTACCCTCCAGTCCATAGGAACCGATCCAGAGTCGATAGACTGTTGTAAAATGATCACCAATGCATCCACTATTTCTCAGTCCACTTCCTTAAGTACTCTGGGATGCAGACTAACAGGCCCCAGGGATTTATCGGCCTTCAATCCTATCAATTTCCCTTACACAATTTCCCGCCTATTAAGGATTTCCTTCAGTTCCTCCTTCTCACTAGACCCTCGGCCCCTTAGTATTTCCAGAAGGTTATCTGTGTCTTCCTTCGTGAAGACAGAACCAAAGTATTTGTTTAACTGGTCTGCCATTTCTTTGTTCCCCATTATAAATTCACCTGAAACTGACTGCAAGGGACCTACATTTGTCTTCACTAATCTTTTTCTCTTCACATATCTATCGAAGCTTTTGCAGTCAATTTTTATGTTCCCAGCAAGCTTCCTCTCCTACTCTATTTTCCCCCTCCTAATTAAATCTTTTGTCCTCCTCTGCTGTATTATAAAATTCTCCCAGTCCTCCGGTTTGCTGCTTTTTCTGGCCAATTTATATGCCTCTTCCTTGGATTTAACACTATCCTTAATTTCCCTCGTTAGCCACAGTTGAGCCACCTTCCCCGTTTCATTTTTACTCCAGACAGGAATGTACAATTGTTGAAGTTCATCCATGTGATCTTCAAATGTTTGTCATTGCCTATCCACTGTCAACCCTATAAGTATCACTCGCCAGTCTATTCTAGCCAATTCACGTGTCATACCATCGAAGTTACCTTTCCTTAATTCAGAGACTAGGGTCCTGAACTTAACTGTGTCACTCTCCATCTTAAAAGAATTCTGCCATAATATGGTCACTCTTCCCCAAGCACTCTACTCAGAGCTCCCTCACGGCAAACGAGCCAAAGGTGGGCAGTAGAAACTCTACAAGCACACCCTCAAAGCCTCCCTGATAAAGCACGACATCCCCATTGACACCTGAGAGCCCCTGGCCCAAGACGGCCCCAAGTGGAGGAAGTGTATCCGAGAGGACGCTGAGCACCTCGAGTCTCAACGCTGAGAGCAAGCAGAAATCAAGCGCAGGCAGCGGAAAGAGCGTGCGGCAAACCAGTCCCACCCACCCCTTCCCTCAATGACTATCTGTCCCACCTGTGACAGAGTCTGTGGCTCTCGTATTGGACTGTTCAGCCACCAAAAGAACTCACTTCAGGAGTGGAAGCAAGTCTTCCTCGATTTCGAGGGACTGCCTATGATGATGATGATGGCGACAGAAATCATACACATCAGATGGCCGGTCCTTAGCTTAAAACTACCATCTGAATGTGACTTTTTTTTAAAATATGTAATTCGGATCATGTGGTCGTGTGCCCATTGACACTTTATTACAATCCAAGTAACAAGTCAGAAAAAGCACAAGGATTTTTGACTGCTTGAGCAACTGAAAACCAAAAGCCTTTGGTTTCTGTATTGTTTGTACAGCCTCAACAGAAATGGGGGTGGAGGGTCACTGTTCCATCAAATAAACTAACCAGACATATCTAAAAACAGTCCTCAAGGCAAATCAGCTCCCTATAATTTGAATGTGTGCTTGTTTCTGCCCATCAGTTCAACCTTTAAACATCTATTTTAAATAACTCCAGGCCTAAATAGCATCACATCGCAAATGGTTTTTACTTTAGCCACGTCGCTTCTAATTCACCACTATGCTCAGTGCGGCGTACTCTAATTAGTTCTCCAACAAATTTTGGCATAAATTAGTCACTGGAGGAATCGGAGCAGACAACAGTTTAACTTATGGTATTGGTCGTCAATATTGTTGCAACGAATTCCAGCTCAATATTGTGGGGCTGGGATAAAACAAGAGAAGAGAGTTGGCAATTAAATATACCTGGGTTAGAACCTTCAGGAGGACAAGAGAAGAAAAACAGAGAGGGAGTAAAAATAGAGGAAGCGGTACTATAAACAATATCACAGCATCAGAGCGTAAAGATTTTAAAAGAGAAGTGGTCTAAACAGAATCAGTTTATCTGAGCTGAGGAATAGCAAAGGATCAGTCAAACTAGTGAGAGTATAATACAGACTGCAAAACAATTAAAAAGGAAATAAAGGATGAAATTTGTACACAAATTAGAGAAATGTGTATTGCCAATAGAGTTATAAAGGAGACATCAATTATCCAAAAAAATACTTTTATTTCTTCTTGGCATGTAGGCAGCGCTAATAAGGTAGCTATGTATTTCTCATCCCTCATTACCAAGGTCTTTAAGAGTCAACCATATAGTGTGGGACTGGAGTCACATGTCGGCCAGACCTTTGAAGGACATTAGTGAAGTAGTTGGGTTTGTAATGGCAATCCGGCAGACTTTAGTTATACTTTTTGTGCCAGCTCGTAAATGATCAGATTTATTGTATTTAATTTCACAATTTGCCATGTTGGGATTTGAATTCACAACCTCTAAATTGTTAATCCAGTACCACAGCCACTCGGTATTGAGATGAAAAATAGAAGATGCAAGTTCAGGACTGTTTTCTCAGGTAGTATGTCGATACTCCGCTAAGGGAGTACTATTTTACCTTATTTTCGATAATAAAAGGAAAGCAAGTAGGTGACTTAAAAGTAGAACTGGGAAGCAGCAGTGGCCACAATATAATTGGATTCAGTGTAAAAATAGAAAAAGTAAAAGATAAAGGTTAGGAACAGGGATACTTAACTGGAAAATAGCAAGTTATAGAAAGATAAAAATGGAACTTGCCCAAATTGAATGGAAGGAGATCTGGCAAAAAGAATTGTAGATCAGCAAGGAGAAATATTTCAACAAATACAAATACTGTATAGAGTATTACAAAAGCAATATACTGCAGATGCTGATCCCAGGAATCTGGGGAAGGGTCAGACAAAGGGCCATCGACCTGAAACGTTAATTCTGTTTCTCTCTCCACAGATGCTGCCTGACCTGCTGAGTATTTCCAGCATTTTCTACAAATACAGTATATTCTAGTAAGGAGAAAAGGACATGGTTCCATGAAAAAATTCCACGCTGCAAGTATAAAGGGCTTTAAACTAAAAAATGGGGAGGGGGAGGAAGAGGGGTCAGGTGGGGGAAAATTTAGATATTTAAAGAGAAAGGTCACTGCAATGTAGCGATTTGAATAAAAATAAGCAGAGTGTGACAGGAAGGGAGAGAGAGTTTAATGGTAGCAGTGCAGCAGAGAATAAGGTCAAAGCAGGGAATAATGGTAAAAAAATTAAATTAAAGGCTCTTTATCTGAATGCACGAGCATTCGTAACAAAGATAGATGAACTAGTGGCACAAATAACGATACATGGGTTTGATCTAATAGCCATTACAGAGATGTGGTTGCAAGGTGACCAAAGTTGGGAAGTAAATGTTCCAGGGTACTTAACGTTTCAAAAAGACAAGCAGAATGGTAAGGGGGGGAGGGGAATGGGGGGAGATAGCCCTGATAATAAAGGATGACATAAGGACAGGAGAGAGAAAGAATCTTGGTTTGGAAGATCAGGAAGTATAATTAGTATGGGTGGAGCTAAGGAATAACAAGGGGCAGAAAACACTGGTGGGAGTAGTATTATAGGCTTCCTAACAGTAGCTATACTGTTGGACAGAATATTGATCAAGAAATAATAGGAGCTTGTAACAAAAGTAATGTAATGATTACGTAGGTATAAAGGCAAGTTGGCCAAGGTGGATTGAAAAAATAGATTAAAAAGGTATGGCGGTAAATAAGCAGTGGCTAGCATTTAAAGAAATAATTCCTAATTCTCAACAAAAATACATTCCATTAACAAAAACGACACAGGAAAAGTGATCCATCCATGGCTAACTAAAGAAGTTAAAGATTGCATTAGATTGAAAGAAGCAGCTTATCATGTTGCAAAGAATAGTAGTAAGCCTGAGGATTGGGAGAGTTTCAGAAACCAGCAAAGGATGATCAAAAAAATTTATAAAAAAGGGGAAAAATAGACAAGAGAAAACAAGCAAGAAATATAAAAACAGATTGTAAGAGCTTCTACAAGTGAGTAAAAAGGAAGAGAGTAACAAAAGTCAACATTGGTCCCTTAGGGGCTGAGACAGGTGAAATTATAATGGGGAATAAGGAAATGAGAGAGAATTTAAACAACATCTTTCTTCACAGTAGAAGACACAAAAAGCATACAGAAAATAATGGGGAACACAAGAGTCTAATGAGGATGAGGAACTTAACGTAATTCATATAAGTAGAGAAAAAGTACGAGAGAAACTAATGGGACTAAATGCTGACAAATCCCCATGACCAGATGGCCTACATCCAAGGGTTCTAAAAGAAGTGGTTGCAGAGAAAGCAGATGCATTGGTTTTGATCTTTCAAAAATCCCTAGATTTTAGAACCGTCCCAGCGGATTTGAAGGTAGCAAATGCAACACTGCTATTCATGAAAGAAGGAAGGGAGAGAGAAAACAGGGAACTATAGGCAAGTTAGCCTGACATCAGTTGGGAGGAGAATGCTGGAATCTGTTGTTCAGGAAGTGGCATCAGGGCATTTAGAAAATCATAACGATTAGGCAGAGTCAACATGATTTTATGAAAAGGAAATCGTGTTTGACAAATTTATTCGAGTTTTTTTTGAGGATGTAACTCGCAGGGTAGATAATGGGGAACCAGTGGATGTAGTATATTTGGATTTCCAAAAGGCATTCAATAAGGCTCATATAAAAGATTATTACACAAGATAAGGGCTTATGGGATTGGAGGTAATGTATTAGCACGGAGAGAGGATTGGTTAACGGACAGAAAACAGATTGTAGGGATAAACGAGTCTTTTTCAGGCTTGCAAACTGTAACTAGTGGGGTGCCGCAAGGGTCAGTGCTGGAGCCTCAGCTATTTACAATCTTTATTAATGACCTAGATGAAGGGACCGAGTGTAATGTATCTAAGTTTGCTGATAATACAAAGCCAGGTAGGACAGTAAGCTGTGAGGAATACAGTGTCTGCAAAGGGATATAGATAGTGAGTGGGCAGTAAGGTGGCAGATGGAGTATAATGTAGGGAAATGTGAGGTTATTCACTTTGATAGGAAGAATTTTTAAAAATCAATACTTTTTAAAATGGTGAGAAACTTTTAACTGTTGGTGTTCAGAGAGATTTGGGTGACCTTGTGCAAGAAACACAGAAAGCTAGCATGCAGCAAGCAATAAGGATGGCAAATGGCATGTTGTTCTTTATTGCAAGGGGGTTGGAGTATAAGAATAAAGAAGTCTTGCTACAATTGTATAGGGCCTTGGTGAGACCACACTGGAGTACTGTGCACAGTTTTGCTCACCTTATCTAAGGAAGGATGTATTAGTCACTGCAATGGAGGTTCATTGGATTGATTCCTAGGATGAGAGGGCTGTCTTATGATGAAAAATTGTGTATAATAGGCCTATACTCATTGGTGTTTAGAAGAACGAGGGGTGATCTGAGGGCTTGACAGGATAGATGCCGAGAGGCTGTTTCCCGTGGCTGGAGAGTCTGGAACTAGGGGTCATAGTCTCAGGATACGGGGTTGGCCATTTACGACTGAGATGAAGAGAAATTTCTTCACTCAAGAGGGTTGTGAATCTTTGGAATTCTCTATCCCAGACGACTGTGGATGCTCAGTCGATGAGTATGTTCAAGACTGAGATCGATAGATTTTTGGGCACCGAGGGAGTCAAGGGATATGGGGACTCAACGGGAAAGTGGAGTTAATGTAAAAGTTCAGCCATGATCTTATTGAATGGTGTTGTTAGCTCAAGGGGCTTACTCCTATTCCTTATATTCTTATGTTAAGAATAGGGAGACGACACAAAATTTGAATCTTTTGAAGTATTCAGTGCTTACAGGTAGCTAAAAAAGCAAAGTATAGGAAAGCTACAAAAACTGAGACAAAATTAGCAAAAAACCAAGGACAATTTAAAAAGTTCTCTATAGGTACATTAGTACGAGGATAATCAAGGTAAAAGATGAAAGAGGCAGAGTGGGGGGGGTGGGGGGAGGGGGACAGACAGCAGAAAGCAAGGTTGCACCTCAAGGTCAAACCTAGTTAAAATCATCAAGACTCAACATTTCACATCCTAGGATCCAGAGAGAAGCTAGGGAAGAAATACAGATGGTTCAGACTGTAAATTCGCCATACCTCCCAATTTAGTGTGATGATCAAATTTTAGTATTGTTTCCTGCATTCCTAAATCTGTATCATTTATGTATATAATAAATAAAAGCAGCCTCAAAATGGACTCCTGTGAAATGCCACTTACATTCCAAGAAACTTCCTTTTATCCCTATTCTTTGATATCGACCCTCCATGAGGCCATGTTCTCCTTGATTTTATCTACTGTTACCTTTGCCTTACATCTGTGTATAGTACCTTCGTACATGCTTTTTTCAAATTCCATATAAACTACAGTTACTTTTCCTTTAATATCTATCTTACTTTTCTGCAATTTATACTGACAACCCTTTTTAGCTTTTGCTTTCCAAATGATTAATATTTTCATCCCAGATTATAAACCCTACAGCTCCAAAGATCTACATCAATCCCAGCATTAGTGTCCAGATCAGCTCATTAGTGGCTTCTGGAGCTGACCCTACAAAAGGTTTACAGACTTTGGAAAGTCACTTAATTTGCATTATCTGGGTTAATGCCTTTATAAGGAGGCTAAAGAATCTGCCAAGAACTTTCAAATTCTTCAGGGGTGCAGGCTATTAAGGAGACCTGGATCGCCGAATTAGGCACTACTTGTGCCCCGGTCTAAGTTGGGGGCCCTTCCACTGCTCCCCAGCCAAACTTGCACTGGGAGTGTAGTGGAAAGGCCACCAATTCAAACCCATGTAATTTGATGACAACCGAAGAAAGATTAGCTCGCCTATAATTTCCTGATTGATCTCTGACTCCCTTCTTCAAAAAAGGAGACAAAGTTGTCCTAGTTTTCTAGCACAATATTCCAATCCACAAAATGTATATGTCTAGCTACAAAAACAACGAGGATGTCGAATTTGTACAAGACCTTAGTTGGGCTACAGCTGAAGTATTGCGTGCAGTTTTGGACATCCTATTATAGAAGAAATATAAAAACACGGTAAAGACGTGACATGGATTCAGTAGGATGTTACTTGGGATGAGGGATTAGAATTATGAAGGAAAACTTGGAAAGACAGGGCTTATTTCACTAGAACCGAGAAGGTTAGGGCATGAGCTGATCGAGGTCTTCAAAATTATGAAGGATTATACGATATGTAGGGATATTGTTTCCACAGTCAGTGAGACAGTAACAAGGCGGCACAAATTTAAGATAATCGCAAAAGGAATTCAAGTGGTTATCAGAAAAACATATCTACATAGAGGGCGTTATAATATGGATTTCTCTGCTACAAACTATTTTGGAAACATATTCCATAAATTCTTTGAACAGGAATTAAATAGTTGCTTGAAAAAGACATATTAAATACTAACAAGTGTGTGGTTCGATAGCTCATATGGGGCTCAAGTTTCAGCCTGGGTTGCTCCTATTTTTTTTGGAGCAACTAGTTTAGAATGGAGCATCTTAGAAATTGCAATTCTCGGCATTTAGTTTGTTCCAGTTCTAGTCAGTTAGAATAGTTTCATTTTAGAACAGATTTTTTTTTCCAAAAGGGGGCGTGTCCAGCCACTTACATCTGTTTTGCAAGTTTAGGCAGCGAAAACTTACTCCAAACTAACTTAGAATGGAGTGTGTAGATTTTTGTACGCTCAGAAAAAAGAAAAACCTTGCCTACACTTAGAAATCAGGCGTGGAGGGTGGGGGGGGGGGGCCATGGGAGGGAAGTTTACAAACATTAAACACTTCACTTTTACAAATAAAGAGCCATCATCAATAATATGGGGAGCGGGCGGGTAAGTGGAGCCGAGTTCACGGCCAGATCAGCCATGATCTTATTGAATGGCGGAGCAGGCTCGAGGGGCTAGATGGCCTACTCCTGTTCCTAATTCTTATGTTATGATCGAATAAATATGATAAATAAATCCAAAAAAAAATTTAAATTAAAAAAAATTGAAAGATCAATAAAAAATTAAGTTTCTACTCACCTACTGCAGCACCGAGAGTCCTCCAACAGTGTGCTGGGACGAGGCCCCCCAGTGTCTGTCTGTGTTGCTGACAGCGAGGGGTGGGGAGAGAGAGAGAAAGGAGAGCGAGCGCTGAACGGGAGGGAGGCCCAAGTCCCGATCTTCGCCCGGGAAGCTCATTCGGCCAGGGCTAGGGTTGGGCCCGGCCCATGCAGCCTCGGGGGCGAGGAGCTACTGTAGCGCGCATGTGCAGAGGTCCCGGCACTGTTTTCACGCCGAGCGCCACGACGTCCTGAGGAGACCAGAGAATCACAAGGTAAGTTTTCGCCGCCCTTTTTATTCCAGAAAGTTGGTGTACCTCATGGAGATGCGCCGTTTTTCCAGAGGACGGAAACTTGGGCCCATGGAGACTAGGTCAGCTGAATGTAGAATCTTGCAGCGTGGAAATGGATCATACAGTCCCCACATTTAAAATCGGGCAACCATTTAAAATCGGGAAAATAGTGTACACCATTTTCCAATTACAAAGTCGCCGATGTATTTACCAAGCTTACTATTTTTTTTCAAGCAGAAACAGGTGTTCAGTGAATAATTCACACCTTGTTACGGTGCAAATACCTTATACTTAATCATGGCTAGGTGGTATCGACGACAAGTTCATTATTGTATCTCCATCCTCAATATTTACTAGCACCCAGGAATGTCAAATACTCCAATGGTACTTAAATAAGTTACATACATTATTTTTTATTGAAAGAGCTTTATGAAAATTTTACATTGTGCCTGAGAGCTTGGGCAAATCTGATCCGAGTTCGTTACAAATGAATCAAATTGTAATTGTTAGCCATCTCAAACAATATACTCCTGCATTAACCAGCTAAAACTCCGCATCACTCCCAATCCTGAAGTGCTCTCAATGTTTTTGTGGTTATCTCTGGAGGGTGGTTCTCAGAGCAACTGTTTTTTATCCTCTACAATGGAGAGAGAAACTTTGCATCCAGTTAGATGGCCCACCCGCAACCTAAATATCCCTCATTATTTTCCCTGCATACCCCTTTCCATATCAAGAACCTTCCACCTTCTTACTTTTGACGGCTTGAGACAAAAAGGACGTGCATGGTTCCCAATTTGTCACTTTAGACAAAAGCATTGTACTCTGCCCCACTCAACCAAGCAAAATAAGCCAACTAATGTGTGTGTGTGCACACGATGGCCACCCCACATTAAAAAAATCCACGCACACGCATCTTCCACCCTTCAATTTGTAGTTCAGGACCTGGAATATCAGGTCTCATTAAACACCTGTGTACTCATCCTTTTTTCGTGTGGAAGTGGGTCATCCGCGATACGAGGGACTGCCTAATACTACTTTGTGTGTGTAGTAACAATCTTGATTACAATAGTTTTTGCATTTAGAATTAAATTATGGATTGTTTATACAATTTAATTACTCTAATCTAACGTAAACAAATACAGCTGGCAGCGCACAGCATTTGCATATACTGTGTTCAAACACGAGATAAGCAACTGCACATCATCACATTGGTTAAGCGACAAATTCATTATCTTGCATTACATTTTACAAAGGAAAGCACTTTTTTCCCCCCCATGATCAATGATTTATACAGCAGTTTCATTCTTATGCATCTCAACGGCAAGTCCTCTGAATAACACTGCACAAATAGAACCACTTTGTCTAGTCTTTTGGTACCATTCCACCGTACCACTCTCTGCATCACACTAATCTACTTGCAAAATGAGCAAAAATGGAAACTAAAAATACTGGAGGAAGTTAAACTTGTTATATTACAGTACTAACAAACGTAGCAAAATGTCCCAAGGTGCTTCGCAGGAGCGATTATCAAACAAAATTTGACACCAAGTCACATAAGGAGATATTAGGACAGGTAACTAAAAACTTGGTCAAAGAGGTAGGTTTTAAGGAGCGTCTTAAAGGAGGTGGGGTAGAGGTGTTCAGGGAGGGAATTCTAGAGTTTACAGGCTAGGCAGCTGAAAGCATGCCGCCAATGGTAGAACAAAGAAAATCGGGGATGCACAAGAGGCGAGAATTGAAGGACGGCATTGATCTCAGGGTTGTCGGGTTGGAGTAGGTTACAGAGATAAGCAGTGGCGAGGCTATGGAGGGATCTGAAATAATGAGAATTTTGAAATGGAATTGTTGCCAGACCAGGAGCAAATGTAGGTCAGCGAACAGAGGTAATGACTGCTCCATTTTTGATCGGGGCAGAGGAGCAGCACGGGCCAGCCCACACTGCGATCTATGGATAGTAGGAGCATGCGTGTGCAATAGGTCCGTGCAGCAGAGCTTGGTCTCCAGTCGTCTTGGTTAACCCTGGTCACTGGATCAAGACCTAGCTCTGTCAAGTCCATGTAGTGGCTGGTGTGCAACGGCCACCCTACGTTAAAAGAATCCATGCACAGGCATCTTCCACCCTTTAGTATATAGTTCGGGACCTAGGTTGTCAGGTCCCTCATTGAAACACCTGTAAACTCATCTATTTTTGCGTGGAAGCGGGTCATCCTCGATAAGAGGGACTGCCTAATACTACTAATGGGTGAACAGGACTTGGTATAAGTTAGGGTACAGGCAGAATTTTGGATGAGCTCAAGTTTATAGATGGTGCAAGGTGGGAGGTCAGCCAGGAGAGCATTGGAATAGCTGAGTCTAGAGGTAACAAAGACATGGATGAGGATTTCAGCAGCAGATGAGCTCATGCATACCAACACAACATCATAAGGAAGAAAAGAAAACAAATCAAAATGAAACCATTTTCCAAATTGCTCTTGAATACTGAATGGCTTATAATAATTTAGACACACAATGATGCAGTTTATTTTTCTCGGGTAAGATGCTTGACTATTCCCCCATCCACACAACAACCTTGAAAGCCCACCTGCCTGCCATTAGACAAAATTACCATGATCCCCATCACAGCTAGTATTTATTGATACATTATGCAAAATTGCACTAACCTTCAATATCATAACAAAAGGAGTTAAGACTAAACATCTGCTAGCTCAAAATAGGAGTGCTTGCTGTGGTGCTGAACCATAAAAACCAGGAATGAACCAACTTTGATCCCTAGTCTGTGATGATTAATCTAATCCCATCCAGGCTTGGTAATGCGAGGATAATTGGCCTCAACACCTCTGGATTGGAGAGAGCCAAGCAGCATTGCTGCTCTAGGTTGCTACCTATAGCATAGCTGGAAAACATGGATGTCAGATGAGGGTAGGATCTCATCTGGCTGTGATGGACCAATGACCAAAAAGCATGGACACAATGCCAGAGGGAACTGTACCAAATATGAGTCAATATTTTCAGCAAAGAAGGGTAGAAAACTGAGGTGGGAGGATATTTGGCACACACTAGTGCAATAGCTTTTCAACAGACTGGTTATTTATTCAAAAGTGTTTGAAATATTATAAACTTATGTTGCAATTATAAAAAAAAAAGAATTGTGTATTATTGATGGACTCTACAGAACAATATCAAGATCAGAATTAAGGCAACAAGTTTTATAAATTAATTTGAGTGAACTGTTGCCCAACCCAACATGCTTCAGGCATGTAGTAATTGAAACTATTTGTGGTATAGATTAAAAAACCGCTCAGATATTATGTACAAATTAATTTGATTATACTGGAGTTTGGATTAAGAAAGAAGTTATTAAAACTTGAAAAATATTGAAAACTCTCATTCTGTATACAGTAAATGAGAATAATGTAATGATCACAGGCCAACAACAAAATTGAAAATTATAGCCACTGGTTGGTTTATTTATTTATGTTAACATACTGCATAAATAAATGTTCCTGTGCACTTTAGGCTAGGAAAACAGTTAAAGGATGCTGCCAAGACACCCATCTCAGTACAACATGTATTGGAACATTCCTTAAAACGGTCAGTAAGTAGAACAAAATACATTAATTTAGATAATAAACTTACTTTTATAATGACTTATGCCAACAGTAGGTACACAAGATAAAACAGTCAATTATATGACACTTTCACAACTCAAATACTCCTTACAAACTACAGGCCCATCTCCAACCTCTCTTTCCTCTCCAAAGTCCTTGAACATGTTGTCACTTCCTATTTAAATCTCCCCAATCAGGTTTCTACTACTACCACAGCACCGACACAACCCTAAATCGAAGTCACAAACTTCCTACGTGACCAAAGTGGATTCTTCTCTCTGCAGCATTTTAAATGGTCGACAACACTCTTCAAATGCCTTGCCCTCCACTGCCTTTTGGGTGGCACTGCACTTGCTTGGAATCACTCATTATCTAATCATAGCCATAGCATCTTCAGCAATGCCTTTTCTTCCCAATGCCACACTATCTATCCTTGGCCCTTTCCTGATCTACATGCCCCTTGGTTACATCTTCAGCAGGCATGACATCAGTTTCTACATCTAAGCTGACAACGCCCAGCACTATCTCTTCACTACATATGTTGTCAGATTGCTTGTCAGACATCCAGTCTTGGAATGAGCAACAATTTCATCTAGTTAAGCTCCAACTTGCTGTTGCTGACTTTTATAGGAAACATAGGAAATAGGTGCAGGAGTAGGCCATTCGGCCCTTCTAGCCTGCACCGCCATTCAATGAGTTCATGGCTGAACATGCAACTTCAGTACCCCATTCCTGCTTTCTCACCATATCCCTTGATTCCCCTAGTAGTAAGGACTTCATCTAACTCCTTTTTGAATATATTTAGTGAATTGGCCTCAACAACTTTCTGTGGTAGAGAATTCCACAGGTTCACCACTCTCTGGGTGAAGAAATTCCTCCTCATCTCAGTCCTAAATGGCTTCCCCCTTATCCTTAGACTGTGTCCCCTGGTTCTGGACTTCCCCAACATTGGGAACATTCTTCCTGCATCTAACCTGTCTAACCCCGTCAGAATTTTAAACGTTTCTATGAGGTCCCCTCTCATTCTTCTGAACTCCAGTGAATACAAGCCCAGTTGATCCAGTCTTTCTTGATAGGTCAGTCCCGCCATCCCGGGAATCAGTCTGGTGAACCTTCGCTGCACTCCCTCAATAGCAAGAATGTCCTTCCTCAGGTTAGGAGACCAAAACTGTACACAATACTCCAGGTGTGGCCTCATCAAGGCCCTGTACAATTGTAGCAACACCTCCCTGCCCTTGTACTCAAATCCCCTCGCTATGAAGGCCAACATGCCATTTGCTTTCTTAACCGCCTGCTGTACCTGCATGCCAACCTTCAATGACTGATGTACCATGACACCCAAGTCTCGTTGCACCTCTCCTTTTCCTAATCTGTCACCATTCAGATAATAGTCTGTCTCTCTGTTTTTACCACCAAAGTGGATAACCTCACATTTATCCACATTATACTTCATCTGCCATGCATTTGCCCACTCACCTAACCTATCCAAGTCGCTCTGCAGCCTCATAGAATCCTCCTTACAGCTCACACTGCCACCCAACTTAGTGTCATTTGGAGATACTACATTTAATCCCCTCGTCTAAATCATTAATGTACAGTGTAAACAGCTGGGTCCCCAGCACAGAACCTTGCGGTACCCCACTAGTCACTGCCTGCCATTCTGAAAAGTCCCCATTTACTCCTACTCTTTGCTTCCTGTCTGACAACCAGTTCTCAATCCATGTCAGCACACTACCCCCAATCCCATGTGCTTTAACTTTGCACATTAATCTCTTGTGTGGGACCTTGTCGAAAGCCTTCTGAAAGTCCAAATATACCACATCGACTGGTTCTCCCTTGTCCACTCTACTGGAAACATCCTCAAAAAATTCCAGAAGATTTGTCAAGCATGATTTCCCTTTCACAAATCCATGCTGACTTGGACCTATCATTTTACCTCTTTCCAAATGCACTGCGATGACATCCTTAATAATTGATTCCATCATTTTACCCACTACCGATGTCAGGCTGACCGGTCTGTAATTCCCTGTTTTCTCTCTCCCTCCTTTTTTAAAAAGTGGGGTTACATTGGCTACCCTCCACTCCATAGGAACTGATCCAGAGTCAATGGAATGTTGGAAAATGACTGTCAATGCATCCACTATTTCCAAGGCCACCTCCTTAAGTACTCTGGGATGCAGTCCATCAGGCCCTGGGGATTTATCGGCCTTCAATCCCATCAATTTCCCCAACACAATTTCCCGACTAATAAGGATTTCCCTCAGTTCCTCCTCCTTACTAGACCCTCCGACCCCTTTTATATCCGGAAGGTTGTTTGTGTCCTCCTCAGGTGAATACCGAACCAAAGTACTTGTTCAATTGGTCCGCCATTTCTTTGTTCCCCGTTATGACTTCCCCTGATTCTGACTGCAGGGGACCTACGTTTGTCTTTACTAACCTTTTTCTCTTTACATATCTATAGAAACTTTTGCAATCCGTCTTAATGTTCCCTGCAAGCTTCTTCTCGTACTCCATTTTCCCTGCCCTAATCAAACCCTTTGTCCTCCTCTGCTGAGTTCTAAATTTCTCCCAGTCCCCGGGTTCTCTGCTATTTCTGGCCAATTTGTATGCCACTTCCTTGGCTTTAATGCTATCCCTGATTTCCCTTGATAGCCACGGTTGAGCCACCTTCCCTTTTTTATTTTTGCGACAGACAGGAATGTACAATTGTTGTAGTTCATCCATGCGGTCTCTAAATGTCTGCCATTGCCCATCCACAGTCAACCCCTTCAGTATCATTCGCCAATCTATCCTAGCCAATTCACGCCTCATACCTTCAAAGTTACCCTTCTTTAAGTTCTGGACCATGGTCTCTGAATTAACTGTTTCATTCTCCATCCTAATGCAGAATTCCACCATATTATGGTCACTCTTCCCCAAGGGGCCTCGCACAACGAGATTGCTAATTAATCCTCTCTCATTACACAACACCCAGTCTAAGATGGCCTCCCCCCTAGTTGGTTCCTCGACATATTGGTCTAAAAAACCATCCCTTATACACTCCAGGAAATCCTCCTCTACCGTATTGCTTCCAGTTTGGTTAACCCAATCTATGTGCATATTAAAGTCACCCATTATAACTGCTGAACCTTTATTGCACGCACCCCTAATTTCATGTTTGATGCCCTCCCCAACATCACTACTACTGTTTGGAGGTCTGTACACAACTCCCACTAACGTTTTTTGTCCTTTGGTATTCTGCAGCTCTACCCATATAGATTCCACATCATCCAAGCTAATGTCCTTCCGAACTATTGCCTTAATTTGCTCCTTAACCAGCAATGCTACCCCACCTCCTTTTCCTTTTATTCTATCTTTCCTGAATGTTGAATACCCCTGGATGTTGAGTTCCCAGCCCTGATCATCCTGGAGCCACGTCTCCGTAATCCCAATCACATCATATTTGTTAACATCTATTTGCACAGTTAATTCATCCACTTTATTGCGGATACTCCTTGTGTCAGCTGTGGCTCACTGGGTAGCATTCACCCCCCAAGTCAGAAGGTTGTGGGGGGTTCAAGTCCCACTCCAGGGACTTGAGCACATAAATCTGGGCTGACACTCCAGTGCAGTGCTGAGGGACTACTGCACTGTCAGAGGTGCCGTCTTTCAGATGAGACGTTAAACCGAGGCACTTTCTGTTCTCAGGTGGACGTTAAAAATCCTATGGTACTATTTTGAAGAGCAGAGGAGTTTTCCTTGTGTCCTGGCCAATATTTAGCCCTCAAATCAACATCACAAACAGATTATCTGGTCATTATCACATTGCTGTTCGTGGGAGCTTGCTGTGCACAAATTGGCTGCCGTGTTTTCCACATTACAACAGTGACTACATTTCAAAAGTACTTCATTGGCTGTAAAGTGCTTTGAGACGTCCAGCAGAGGTGAAAGGTGCTATATAAAATGAAAGTCTCTCTTCAAATACTGGGAAGACCAAAAGGATCATCTTCAGCCCATTACAAACTCCAAACCTTTGCCACCAATTCCAGTTAGATAAAATCCAAAAACTGTTAACAGCATGACCAAGTAATTTAACTTGTAAGGTATACAAGTTACTTAACCTACTAGTCTATGTGGAAGTTTAAGCACAATTAACACATTCCTCTGAACCCCTTGAAATAAAAAAGTAGAGCGACGTCACAAAAAAGTAAAGATACTTCTGAAATACCTGTTGCGATTACAGAGAGGCAACATGTTGGGGGGGGGGGGGGGAAGAAAGAGAGAAGAACGAGTTAGCATGGACCCCAAGGCTACCTAGTAACTTTAATCATCCTAGTTATTTTCATATCCTCCTTCCTGTGACCTACTAGGTGCCCGAGTGTGTGTATTTTTTTATATAAAACACGTCCATTTATACTTCAATATGTATTTAGCTTTTGCGTCATGCAACCAACATTCAGCCAACAATATTTATTCAATCAGGGCAAAACCCAAACTCACTCACTCTGCAATCCAACGGCTACTTTTTTTTTAAATTAACTGCCATTCTCCAAATGTTTGTTCCGATAAACTTGATGC
This sequence comes from Pristiophorus japonicus, assembly GCF_044704955.1. Classification (NCBI taxonomy): domain Eukaryota; kingdom Metazoa; phylum Chordata; class Chondrichthyes; family Pristiophoridae; genus Pristiophorus; species Pristiophorus japonicus. The sequence goes on along the minus strand of NC_091980.1, from coordinate 243,852,564 downwards.
TGCACATCTCCCAATATTTACAGATGCCTTTGGCGAGCCGCTCTAGTCCAGGGCGGTGAAGTTCAGGGAGCCCTGGCTGCTCACGGCCATTCCCCTCCAGCTCACTCATGGAAACACACCGCGGGGAAAGGCCGCTCGCCCATCCTCAGCCTCGGGCTAGCCGCCGACCAAGCGCTCGTCCAAACACACAAACCTTGTACACATCGCCGTAGGTGCCGCTGCCGACTCTCTGGATCAGCTCGAAGTCCAGCTGTGGGTTTTTCCTCAGAATGTCCCCGCTGGCGGTCGCACGGCCCGGCAGGTTCATCTCTCGCTCTGGGTCGGTGACTTTGGCGGCTGCACCGCCGGTCTGTGCACTGGGTGGGCGCACCGAACTTCTCCTCCCTGTCCGCCTCCAAGCTCTCGCTCTCTCCGTGCTCACTCAGCTGCGTCTAACACCGGCCGCCTCTCGTTAAACAGTGCGCTGCCTCCAAATATGGCACCCGCTCCATTTCCTGCCCCGCAGCTTCTGCGCGTCTGCCTCGCGCGACGGCGGCAGCCGCGAGCCGACCCGAGGACTCTCGCGCACTCTGCACTCTGCACAGCCTGGTGCTTATTGCATCTTTCTTTGTTGCTTTTGTGTGTGTGCGTGTGTGTTTTAAATATAAATTATTTTCAATAGCTGATGGCTCCCAATGCATTAATTTGATTGTTACGTTTCCAGCATGTCATTTCCTTCTGTTGACCGCAGAAATCAACAGCCAGTAGCTTCAGCGTCAACAAGTTATTCATTTCTTTTTTCTGAAATGAAATGCATCAACACCCATTCGTTTACGAGCGTATTGTCAGCGACATAAATTGGTGATATTTGCTACTTTTACAAAACACCATGATCTTAAAATTAGGCTTTTCCACGAGAAATAGTGTCAAGTTGTGTTGATTCAATGCACGGTTTCACTTCTTGCATATTTTAATGAATATTAATACTAATTTATTGTGTTGCTTTATGAATGTATCTAGCAGAACATTTTATCCCCGAATGTTGCCACCTTACGACTTTTCTGGGAATTACAAAATCTGACAGTTTACGATTGTAAACAAGGTATGAAGAATGATGATGCACCAAGTCGATCTCCCGTGACAGTGCCAAGTCAACACCAGGTGTAGCTTTCAGGTGATAATGGGACTAGGGCCGGCAGAAGTAATTCAGTCGCCATTTTAAAGTCATTCACTTTGTTCTTAACTGTATAATAATGTATTTAAAAGCTAACTTCTGCTTGCACCTCCTGTCAACTTTTCCCATTATAAATTCCTATCTCCATATTTATAATACAAGCTGCAAATAGGGGTGGACACTTTCCTAGTTCTATGTTTACAATAATAAACTGATAGATTTTCTACCCTCCCAATTACATAACTTTACATCAGGATTTTCCATTCTAATAGAAATATAAAAATAAGGAATGAATGTATGAATGAAGGTGGAGATTAAATTACATCTGCACACCTTGGGCAATTATCTGCTGATTAGTTCCCATTATAATATAGTGTAAATATAAAAATAAGGACAAAATCAGGGGAATTTTAATAGACAAGAACGAGTGGACTCGGGTCAGCTGCGTAGTTGAAAAATTTTAAATCCCGACCATAACCCCGGCTCCAAGCGGGTTTGGCTGCATGCGAGTAACCTGCTCGCCAGAGCTGGCACGATCATTCGCACAGGCAGGTGGCCAATGAAGACCTAATTTCAGATGATAATTGCATGCAAATGAGGGTCTTTTACATGAATTTAACTTTCTTTCAGATTTAACGCCTCCAACACAGGTTTCCCAGTGCTTGGGAAACTGACCAGTGAAAAGGAGATGAGTTTCAGGTGGACTATCAATTCAGATAGCGCAAGCTCAATAAAGGGTCAGTTCTTACTGCTGCTTGGTCAGTTCCCTCTGGCAAATGTTAGGAGAGAGTTCTTGCCACCACACAATTTTTAGAAAAGTTTGAAGGCTATCAAACAGATACCAGCCAAGGTCGCAGGTCGCACTAATACAATAACAAAATACTTCGGATGCTGAAATCTGAAATTGTTACATATATGGACTTGTATTTGCTCTGTACAGCCACCAGAGGGCTCATCCCCTGGAGTTCTAAGGGATGCTATAATCCCTTGGGAGCACAGGTATTTAAGGAGGCTTCACTGGTTGGAGAGGCACTCTGGAGAACTGCAATAAAAAACTAAGATCACACTTTACTTTGAGCTCACAGTGTTCAATCTGACTCTTTCTCCATACTCAACAACTGCCGACGATATACAGATAGCGAACCCAAAGATCCAGAGAACAGTGGGCATCCTGGAGAAATTCTCAGAGGGAAATAATTGGGAAACTTTTGTGGAGCAACTCAACCAATACTTCATGGCCAACGAGCTAGATGGGAAAGAGAGCGCTGCCAAACGAAGGGCGATCCTCCTCACCGTCTGTGGAGTACCAACGAACAGCCTCATGAAGAATCTGCTCACTCCAGCGAAACCCACGGAGAAATCATACGACGATTTGTGCACATTGGTCCGAGAGCATTTGAACCCGAAGGAAAGTGTTCTGATGGCGAGGTACCGGTTCTACACCTACAAAAGGTCTGAAGGCCAGGAAGTGACGCGTTATGTCACCGAGCTGAGACGCCTTGCAGTACATTGCGAATTTGAAGGACATTTGGAGCACTTACTCAGAGACTTTTTCGTACTTGGCATTGGCCACAAAACCATACTTCGCAAACTTTTGACTGTAGAGACCCCAACCTTGAGTAAGGCCATAGCGATTGCCCAGGCGTTCATTGCCACCAGTGACAATACTAAGCAAATCTCTCAGCACACAAGTGCTGCTACAAGTACTATGAACAAAGTGATGTTGTTTTTGAATCGTAATGTACAGGGCAGGTCACACATACCTGCAGCTGGACGTCTGCAGATGACTCAGAGTCAGGATCATGACGAACCAGAGCCTCACATAGAGGAGGCAGAGGTACATGGGGTGCACACATTCACCACGAATTGTCCCCTGATAATGTTGAATGTTGAACTAATTGGACTCCCGGTGTCAATGGAGCTGGACACGGGTGCGAGCCAGTCCATCATGGGCAAAAAGACTTTCAAAAGATTGTAGTGCAACAAGGCCTCAAGGCCAGTCTTAACTCCAGTTTGCGCGAAACTAAGAACTTACACTAAAGAACTGATTCCTGTAACTGGCAGTGCTGCCATAAAGGTCTCCTACAATGGAGCGGTGCATAAGCTACCACTCTGGGTGGTACCGGGCGATGGTCCCACGCTGCTCGGCAGGAGCTGGCTGGGAAAGATACGCTGGAACTGGGACGACGTCTGAACGCTATCACCCACTGACGACACTTCGTGTGCCCAGGTCTTAAACAAATTTCCTTCATTGTTCGAACAGGCATCGGGAAATTCCAAGGAGCAAAAGTGCAGATCCACCTAATTCCGGGGGCGCGACCCATCCATCACAAGGCGAGAGCAGTACCGTTCATGATGAGAGAAAGGGTAGGGATCGAGCTAGACTGGCTGCAAAGAGAAGGCATCATTTCACCGATCGAGTTCAGCGAGTGGGCCAGTCCTATTGTCCCAGTCCTCAAGGGAGACGGCACCGTCAGAATCTGTGGCGATTACAAAGTAACTATCAATCGTTTCTCCCTGCAGGACCAATACCCACTACCAAAGGCCGACGAGCTCTTTGCAACGCTGGCGGGAGGAAAGACGTTCACGAAGCTGGATCTGACTTCCTCCTACATGACGCAGGAACTGGAGGAATCATCGAAGGCCCTCACCTACCTGCATCAACATGCACAAAGGTCTTTTTATTTATAACAGATGCCCGTTTACAATCCAATTGGCGGTGGCGATATTCCAGAGAAACATGGAAAGTTTACTGAAGTCGGTCCCGCACACCGTGGTCTTCCAGGACGACATTTTGGTCACAGGTCGGAACACAGTCGAGCACCTGCAGAACCTGGAGGAGGTTCTTAGTCGAGTCAACCGCGTGGGGCTCATGTTAAAACACTCGAAGTACATTTTCCTGGTGCCTGAAGTGGAGTTCTTGGGAAGGAGGATTGCAGCGGATGACTTCAGGCCCACCAACGCGAAGACGGAGGCAATCGAGGCCACAGAACGTGACGGAGCTGCGGTCGTTTCTGGGACTCTTGAACTACTTTGGTAACTTCTTACTGGGTCTCAGCACACTGCAAGAACCACTACATGTCTTACTATGAAAAGGGGTTGAATGGATTTGGGGCAAAAGCCAAGAAAATGCCTTTGTAAAAGATAGAAAATTGTTATGCTTAAACAAATTGCTTGTGTTGTATGATCCATGTAAGCATTTGGTACTAGCATGTGATGCATTGTCATATGGCATCTGTCATGTATGTAACCTTCATGTAACAACACTGCAATACTGTATATACTTGAGAAATGCACACCTTGACCACAGGGGATGAACTTGTGGGAGACACTCCTCACCTGGTCATCCAGGTATATAAAGGGAGGTCCCACGCAGGGTCATCACTTCTTGGTCCTAGGAATAAAGGTGCAGGTCACAAAGTCACCTTGTTCATAGAATGTGCCTCGTGTGGATTTGTGGTATTGTGTAAGGACTTTACAGTGGCGACGAGAAACGGGAATCAACGACCCACAAGAATGGCCACTGGTAGCACAGAGGAACGGTACTGTGTTGGTGAGGACTGGGCCGATTTCATTGAAAGGCTCCAGCAGAGCTTTGTCACGAAGGACTGGCTGGGAGATGCAGCCGCCGACAAGTGAAGGGCTCATCTACTGACCAGCTGTGGATCTAAGACTTACGCGCTCATGAAAGACCTGCTAGCATCCGAGAAACCGGCAGACAAAACCTTTGAAGAGCTCAGCAAGCTAATCAGTGAGCATCTCAAACTGGTGAGCAGCATACACATGGCCTGACACAGATTTTATACCCATCGACGTCGGGAAGGACAGAGCATACCGGACTTCATTGTGGACCTCCGGCGCTTGGCCAGCCTCTGCAAGTTCACAGATGCCTACAGGCGGGAGATGCTAAGGGATTTCTTTATTGAGGGCATCGGTCATGCCGGGATTTTCAGAAAGTTAATCGAGACCAAGGACTTGATCTTGGAAGCGGCGGTGTTGCTGGCTCAGACTTTTATGGCGGGGGAGGAGGAAACCAAGATAATATACGCACGCAACTCTGACTCCAACGTGGCGATGGACCAGGGGGTCAATATCATAAACGCGACTCAGAGCCCAGCAGGCAGGCAAAGGCAGTTCGACACACCCCAGGCAGCAATAGACCCCAGAACAGGTTTTCAACACAGACAATGGCAGGCTGAATGGACATTTACGCCATCCCAGTGGACAATGCATTCTGGGATGGGGCCATTGACACCCACTAACAGGGTGCTCAAGAGCAGTCAAAGGGACAATCAGCGAGGAATGCCTGGTAACAGCTCTTTTGTTCACAACAATGGGAATCTCAGTTCATGCTGGAGGTGTGGGGGCAGACATGCTGCCAGGACTTGCAGGTTTCAACAGTTTGTCTGCAGAAATTGTAACCTCACTGGCCAGTTAGCCAGAATGTGCAGGAAGCCTGCGACCAGGCTAATTTACGAGGCGGATGGACCAGAAGAGGGATCTGCGAGCAGGATGACGCGTGGGGCAAATCAATGGACGCTGAAGTTCAGCGGGTTCATGTGGCAAACATTCACAGCTCATATACCAAAATGCCACCTATGATGATGAAGGTCCTATTAAACGGCATCCCGGTACACATGGAGCTGGACACGGGGGCCAGCCAGTCACTCATGAGTGTTCAACAATTCGAAAAGCTATGGCCACTCAAAGCCAGAAGACCCAAACTAGAACGCATTGAGACTCAATTACGGACGTACACCAAAGAAATCATTCCAGTGCTAGGCAGTGCAATGTTGGCTGTCACACACAATGGATCAGTGAACCGGCTGCCGCTCTGAATTGTCCCGGGCAATGCTCCCGCACTGTTGGGGAGGAGCTGGCTAGTTGAGATGAACTGGAAATGAGGGGATGTGCACACCATGTCATCTGTGGAGCGAAGTTCATGCTCACAGGTCCTACAGCAATTTGAGTCGCTATTCCAACCTGGCGTCGGGACGTTCAAAGGTACCAAAGTAGTGATTCGCATCACCCCGGACGCCAGACCAGTGCACCACAAAGCCAGAGCTGTGCCGTATGTGATGCGGGAGAAAATTGAGAGCGAGTTGGACCGGTTGCTGAGAGAGGGCATCATCTCACCCGTTGAATTCAGCGACTGGGCGAGCCCCATTGTTCCCGTCCTAAAAGCAGATGGCTCGGTCAGGATCTGTGGCGACTACAAGGCCACGATCAACCGGCTGTCACTACAAGACCAATACCCGCTCCCGAGAGCGGAGGATCTTTTTGCCACGCTGGCAGGCGGCAAGCCGTTCACCAAGTTGGACCTCACTTCAGCCTACATGACCCAAGACCTTGCTGACGAATCCAAACTACTGACCACAATCACCACGCACAAGGGGCTGTTCGTTTTCAACAGGTGCCCGTTTGAAAGATCGTGGCCGCTGATCGAATGCCAAAGAAACATGGAAAGCCTGCTCAAATCCATTCCTGGAAGGATTGTATTCCAGGATGACATCCTCATCACGGGTCGAGACACCGAGGAATACTTCCATAACCTGGAAGAGGTGCTAAGTCGACTGGACCGGGTAGGCCTGCGACTCAAGAAGCCTAAGTATGTGTTTTTGGCTCCCGAAGTTAAGTTTCTGGGCAGGAGGGTTGCTGCAGACGGGATTCGGCCTACCGAATCCAAAACAGAGGCAATTCGATGAGCGCCCAGGCCTGGCAACACATCGGAGTTGCGTTCATTTCTGGGACTCTTGAACTATTTTGGGAACTTTCTGCCGAACTTAAGCACATTGTTGGAGCCGCTACACGTGCTCCTGCGCAAGGGTTGCGATTGGTTTTGGGGGGACTGTCAAGAATGGGCTTTCAATCGGGCGCGTAACCTACTCTGTTCAAATAAGTTGTTGACCCTATATGACCCCTGTAAGAAATTGGTTCTGACATGTGATGCATCGTCCTGTGGGGTTGGGTGTGTGTTGCAGCAGTGCAATGCTGAGGGGCAACTCTAACCTGTGGCTTATGCCTCCAGGTCGCTCTCTCAAGCAGAACGTGGATATGGGGATGGTTGAGAAGGAAGCACTCGCATGTGTCTATGAGGTGAAAAAGATGCACCAGTACCTTTTTGGCAGGAGGTTCGAATTAGAAATGGACCACAAGCCGTTAACATCCCTGTTGTCAGACAGCAAGGCTGTCAATGCCAATGCGTCAGCTCGCATACAGCGATGGGCTCTCACGCTGGCTGCCTATGACTACTCCATCCGGCACCGGCCCAGCACTGAAAATTGCGCTGACGCGCTCAGCAGGCTTCCATTGGCCACCACCGAGGGGGCAGCGGAGCAAAGCACTGAGATGGTCATGGCCGTTGATGCCTTTGACAGCACAGGCTCCCCCATCACAGCCCGCCAGATCAAAATCTGGACCAACAGAGATCGCCTCCTATCCTTGATTAAGAAATGTGTCCTGACTGGGGATTGGGCGCCCGCACACGGAGCATGCCCTGAGGAGGTCAGACTGTTTCACAGGCGGATGGATGAGCTCTCCATCCAAGCCGACTGTCTACTATGGGGCAGCCGGGTAGTCATGCCCCATAGGGGCAGGGAAGCTTTCATCAGGGAACTCCACAGCGAGCACCCAGGCATCGTGCTGATGAAGGCCATTGCCCGGTCACACATTTGGTGGCCGGGAATTGATTCACACCTGGAACACTGTATTCACAGGTGCATGATGTGTGCTCAGCTAGGAAATACCCCCAGGGAGGCCCCGCTCAGTCCGTGGCCCTGGCCCACCGGGCCATGGTCACGCATTCATGTAGACTACGCGGGCCCGTTCATGGGGAAAATGTTTCTCATTGTAGTTGAGGCGTACTCGAAATGGATCGAGTGCATCATTTTGAATTCGTGCATGACATCCATCACTGTGGAGAGTCTACGTGCGGTCTTTGCGACCCACGGTTTGCCAGACATCCTTATTAGCGATAATGGCCCATGTTTCACTAGCTACGAATTCCAGGAGATCATGTCGGGTAATGGCATCAACCATGTCAGGACAGCACCATTCAAGCCAGGCGGAACGTGCGGTCCAAAACATAAAACAAGGCATGCTCAGGATGCAAGGTCCCTCCCTTCAATGCCGCCTATCGCGCCTCCTGCTGGCCTATAGGTCCCAACCGCACTCGCTCACGGGGGTCCTGCCCGCGGAGCTCCTTATGAATCGTACACTTAAAACTCAGCTGTCCCTCATTCATCCTGTCTTGTCCAACATTGTTGAAGGCAAACGCCAGTCCCAAAATGAGTAACATGACCATAATTCAAGGGGAAGATGTACAGAAATTGGTGACCCCGTATTTGTTCTCAATCATGCTTTGGGGCTCAAATGGCTTGAAGGTACTGTAATTGACAAAGAGGGAAATAGGGCCATCGTGGTTAAACTTAATAATGGGCAGATATGCCGCAAGCATCTGGACCAAGTAAAAAAAAGGTTCAGCATGGACTCTGAGGAACCTGAGGAAGATCATGAGATGGTATTCACACCACCACCAGTGAACGAGCATCAAGAACAATCAGCAGCATGCACAGTCCCTGTGGTCAGGCCGGAATCACCACAGGGGACAGACACACAGGCCAAGGCTTAACAGCCAGAGCCCCAACTGCGGCGCTCCACGAGGGAGCGCAGACCACCCGAAAGACAACCTATGATCCCAATAAGACGTTGGAGGTGGGGGGGCGGTGGTGATGTCATGTATGTAACCTTCATGTACCAACACTGCAATACTGTATATACTTGAGAAATGCACACCTTGACCACAGGGGGTGAACTTGTGGGAGACACTCCTCACCTGGTCATCCAGGTATATAAAGGGAGGTCCCACGCAGGGTCATCACTTCTTGGTCCTAGGAATAAAGGTGCAGGTCACAGAGTCACCTTGTCCATAGAATGTGCCACATGTAGATTTGTGGTATTGTGTAAGGACTTTACAGCGTGGGGTGTGTATTGCAACAAGCTAATGATTTCGCGAAACTGCAACCGGTTGCTTATGCATCCAGGAGTCTGTCTAAGGCTGAGAGAGCCTACAGCATGATTGAAAAAGAAACGTTAGCATGTGCCTATGGGGTAAAGAAAATGCATCAATACCTGTTTGGGCTAAAATTCGAATTCGAAACTGACCATAAGCCACTTATATCCTTGTTTTCCGAGAGTAAAGGGATAAATACGAACGCATCGGCCCGCATCCAGAGATGAGCGCTTACGTTGTCCACATACAACTACGCCATCTGCCACAGGCCAGGCACAGAAAACTGCACCGATGCTCTCAGTAGGCTGCAATTGCCCACCACGGGGGTGAAAATGGCACAGCCCGCAGATCTAGCCATGGCTATGGAACCATTTGAGAGTGAGCAATCACCCGTCACTGCCCGGCAGATCAAAACCTGGACAAGCCAGGACCCCTTATTATCTCTAGTCAAAAGCTGTGCACTTCACAGGACCTGGTCCAGTGTCCCAGTGGAAATGCAGGAAGAGATAAAGCTGTTCCAGCAGCGCAAAGCTGAAATGTCTCGACAGGCAGACTGCCTTCTGTGGGGCAATTGAGTAGTGGTCCCCAAGAAGGGCACAGACACCTTCATCAATGACCTCCACAGTACCCAGCCAGGCATCGTAATGATGAAAGCGATAGCCAGATCCCACGTGTGGTGGCCCGGAATCGATGTGGACTTAGAGTCCTGCGTTCACAAATGTAATACATGCTCACAGTTAAACACTGTACCCAGGGAGGCACCGCTAAGTTTATGGTCTTGGTCCTCCAAACCGTGGTCGAGAGTATACGTCAACTATGCAGGCCCGTTCTTGGGTAAAATGTTCTTTGTGGTTGTAGACGCGTACCCCAAGTAGATTGAATGTGAGATAATGTCCGCGGACTAGCACGTCCGTTGCCACTACTGAAATCCTGCGGGCCATGTTTGCAACTCACGGCTTACCTTATGTCCTGGTGAGCAACAACGGGTCATGTTTTACCAGTGCTGAGTTCAAAGAATTCATGACCCGTAACGGGATCAAACATGTCACATCTGCCCCATTTAAACCAGCGTCCAATGGTCAGGCAGAGAGAGCAGTGCAAACCATCAAGCAAGGCTTGAAGAGGGTAACTGAAGGCTCACTGCAGACTCGCCGATCCCGAGTCCTGCTTGGCTACCGCACGAGACCCCACTCACTCACTGGGATCCCACCTGCTGAACTGCTCATGAAAAGAGCACTCAAGACAAGGTTCTCGTTAGTTCACCCTGATCTACATGAAGAGGTTGAGAGCAGGCGGCTTCAACAAAGTGCATACCATGATAGCGCAAATGTGTCACGCGAGATTGAAATCAATGATCATGTATTTGTATTAAATTATGGACAAGGTCCCAAGTGGTTTCCTGGCACTGTCGTGGCCAAAGAGGGGAGCAGAGTGTTTCGGGTCAAACTTTCAAATGGACTCATTCACCGGAAACACTTGGACTAAATCAAACTCAGATTCTTGGACTATCCTGAGCAACCCACCTTGGACCCTACCTTTTTTGATCCCCCAACATACACACAAGTGGCAACCGGTACCACAGTTGACCACAAAGCAGAACCCATCATCCACAGCAGCCCTGCAGGGCCCAACACATTAGGCAGCCCAGCAAGGCCAGCTGTACAGCAGCCCAGCGAGGGCCCAATAAATGATTCAACAACACCAGCTTTCACACTGAGACGATCAACCAGGGCAAGAAGGGCCCCAGATCGACTCACTTTGTAAATAATTACACTATTGACTTAGTGGGGGGAGGGGGGGGGGAGTGTTATATATGTGGACTTGTATTTACTCTGTACAGCCACCAAAGGGCTCAACCCCTGGAGTCCCAAGGAATCCCATAATCCCATAATCCCATAATTTAAGGAGGCGTCACAGATTGGAGAGGCACTCTGGAGACCTGTAATAAAAGACTAAGGTCACACTTTACTTTGAGCTCACAGTGTTCAGTCTGACTCTTTCTCCATACTCCACAGAAATAAAAACAGAAAATACTGGAAATCTCAGCGGGTCAGGCTGGAGGGAAAAGCAGAGTTAACATTTCGGGTCCTTTATCCTCACCCAATGATTCCCCTCAACCGTGACCGTTCCATTTCCCGCACCTCTGCTCTCACACCTTCCCCTCCCTCTCAGAACCATGACAGGGTTCTCCTTGTCCTCACCTTTCACCCCACCAGCCTCCACATTCAACGGATCATCCTCTGCCATTTCTGCCACCTCCAGTGTGATCCCACCATCAATCACATCTTTCCCTCCCCTCCCCTCTCAGCATTCTGAAGGGACCACTCCCTCCGCGACACTTTGGTCCATTCCGCAGTCACCCCCAGCATCCCCTCCCCTTCCCACGGCACCTTACCGTGCAAGCACAGGAGATGCAACACCTGCCCTTTTACCTCCTCCCTTCCTGCTATCCAGGGCCCCAAATATTCCTTCCAGGTGAAACAGCAATTTACTTGTACTTCTTTCAATTTAGTATACTGTATTCGCTGCTCACGATGTGGTCTCTACATTGGGGAGACCAAGCGTAGATCGGGTGACCGCTTTAGGGAACACCTCTGTTCAGTCCGCAAGTGTGACCCTGAGCTTCTAGTTGCCTGTCACTTTAATTCTCCACTCCACTCCCACTCTGACCTATCCATTCTTGGCCTCCTACACTGTTCCAACGAAGCTCAACGCAAGCTCGAGGAACAGCACCTCATCTTTCGTTTAGGCACTTTACAGCCTTCTGGACACAACATAGAGTTCAACAATTTCAGAACATAACCATTCTACCATTCAGAGTGTATTCTGCCATTCACACCCTATCTTGACTAATCCTTTTCTAACTCTGGCCATTACCATTTCAATTCGGCCCATCATCCCTTTTGTCTCTAATCTCTCCTGCCTTCCACTCTATCACAAACCTATTTTGTTCTTTCTTCCCCTCCCCCTTTCAGTGCTTCTTTAGAATGTGTTCTTTCCGAACATTAGCCAGTTCTGATGAAGGGTCATTGACCCAAAACGTTAACTCTGCTTTTCCCTCCACAGATGCTGCCTGACCCGCTGAGATTTCCAGCATTTTCTGTTTTTATAGCAGATAACAGTACCCACATAACAGGATGTACAGACAGAGGTTCAGCTTCCTTGACCTCTCTGAATTGCAGTGCTTCCACAGGCTGAGATTGTTATGTCAGGTGATTACAGATAGCTGCAGCCTCCTAGAAGAAGACCTGCAACCTGTTGAACCTGGCGGCCATGCATTACAAGTGGCTGTGAAAGTCACCACTGCCCTCAATATTTTTCACCTCTGATTCCTTCCAGAGCGCTACCAGAGACATATCGAGGGCCTCGCATTCTGCTGCACATAAATGCACAAGGCAGATGATGTATGGATTGTTTGTTGGGGCTGGGTGTTATGTAAACTTCCCCTGTGATGGCAATAGTCAGAATGAGCGGGCACTTGCATTCACCTCTTTGGCTGCCTTCCCACAGATAAGGGGTGTCATCGATTGTACACGTGGCCATTCAAGCACCACCACAGCAACTAGGGGATTATTTCAACTGCAAGTGGTATTATTCCATCAATGCCCAACTTCTGTGCAACCAGAAGAAAAGGTTCATGCAGGTGTGTGCCAGATTCCCTGGAAGCTGTCATGATACTTTCATAGTGCAGCAGTCCAACATGCCAAACCTATTCATTCCAAGAAGCAGACTTAAGGACTGGCTCGTAGGAGACGAGGGATACCCCCTTCAAACTTAGCTCATAACACCTGTAAGGTACCCCACCAATGAGGTGCAGGAGCGCTACAACGAGAACCATATGACCACCTAGTGCATCATAGAGCAAGCCATCGAAATATTGAAGATGGGCTTCAGGTGCCTGGATAGGTCTGGAGGCATAATTCAGTATTCAACAGCAAGGGTGTCCAGAATAATAGAATTTATTGCATCCTGCACAACATTGCGCAGCAGAGAGGATTGCAGGTGGAGGAGAACAAAGGCGCTCATCAGGCAACTTTGAATGAGGAGAACATTGAAGAGGAAGAGAAAGAATATGAAGATAGGACACCCATCGCCAGACCAGCCATGTACATTGCTGCCTGGGATGCACTAATAGCTCAAAGGTTCAGGTAGTGGTGCCTCACAGGAAAAATAAAATATGAAATCCTCTGGCCTACACCCACCACCAGCACCAACATCCCCCCACCACTCCACACTAAATAGTTCTTCAATCACGCACCCACCCATTGCACATCCACCCAATGGGTCCTGTCATGTATTGGCATTCATTATGAAACAAGTGAAAGGGCGAGTAGACAGTCAGGACGCAATACTGGAAGTGGTGCTAATCAATAAATGTTATGTGGTGTTCTAAGAAAAGGAAATTTAACAAAATAACATTTTGTCAAACACCCATATGCATGCCCTTGGTGAAAATTGTTTTCTCATACATTTCCTACCGCGTCTATGTGGTACATCCCATGTGTGGCTTCAGCAAAGGGAGAGGCAGGCTGCTAAGATCCTTGACCTGACTGCTGAGATGCTTTTGGCCTATGGGTTTCGGAGCCCCTGAGGTCCCCACCAAAAACTGCTGTACCTGCACCTGTGCAGGAGCAGACATGGCCATCAGGAGAGCAGGCAACATGTTGGATACTTGCTGAAGGGACGGATGAGAAGTAGGAGTGCTTTGAATGAAGTTCCCACTTCCATGTCCCTTTTCACCACCATCCCTTTCCTGGGCTAGCGCCACATCACTCCTACCACTCTGCTGCAGACGAGCTTGGTGAAAATCGACAATGCATTGTAAGGCCATGAATAAGATATGTCATCTTGTTTAAGGCGACAGAAATATTGCCGTCCAAAGCCTGCACGGCTGTGGTCATGACCTGCATGGACTCATTTGAGAGCCATGCTTAAAGCTCCATGGAGGCAGCCACTCTCTATGGCAGACATTCTGGCAATTGCCTGCGCCACCAATCTACAAGTGTTCGAGTTGTACTCCTCCATCCTCTCTGCATGGCACCACTGTTAGTGCCTGATGCATCTCTTGCATTCTCCTTCTCAATGATAGCCCATGAGGTTCAGCATATGTGTCCAGCTGAGCAGAGCTTGGAGAGGATTGCACTCACCAAAGCAGACCCTCCACAGCTGTCCCTGCCACCAGTGTCTGCTCATGATCATTTGTACTGTAGCTCGAAGATAGAGTTTGGGGTGGTCTTGGACCTGGCCTGGAGATGTCGCTGGTTGAACAGGTTGCCACTGGTTCTGTAGTTTAGTTCCACTCCAGCGGGGAGCTTGTTGACTGTGCGGTGGAGCACGGTGGGGAGGAAGATTGAGAAGAGGGTTGGGGCGATGACGCAGCCCTGTTTGACCTCAGTCCGGGCGTGGCTTGGGTCTGTGATGGATCTGTTGGTAAGGATCACGGCCTGCATGTCGTTGTGAAGCAGGTGGAGGATGGTGACGAACTTTTGGGGGCATCCGAAACGGAGGAGGATGCTCCATAGACCCTCGCGGTTGACAGTGTCAAAGGCCTTTGTAAGGTCGAAGAAGGCCATGTATAAGGGCTGGCGCAGTTCCCTGCATTTTTCCTGTAGCTGTTGCGCTGCAAAATTCATGTCCGTTGTGCCCCGTAGGGGAAAAAAATCTGCACTGTGACTCCAGGAGGAGCTCCTTGGCCACGGGTAGAAGACGGTTGAGGAGGACTCTAGCGACGACTTTCCCAGTGGCTGATAGCAGGGAGATTCCCCTGTAGTTGCCGCAGTCAGACATGTCCCCTTTTTTAAAGATGGTCACAATCACTGCATTTCTGAGATCTCACGGCATGCTCTCCTCCCTCCGGATGAGAGATGAGGTCATGTATTCGCACCAGCAGTGCCTCTCCGCCATACTTCAGTGCCTCAGCAGGGATTCCGTCTGCACCCGTAGCCTTGTTTTTAAGCTATCTTATGGCTTTTTCTACCTCGTGCAGTGTTGTACTGCCCATAACGCCTGCATCTGTGCACATACAGAGGCTGAACTCCAGGACATAGTCGACGTATTTACTGAGGCGTACGAAAGCATGGGCCTTACGCTAAACATCCGTAAGACAAAGGTCCTCCACCGGCCTGTCCTCACCACACAGCACTGCCCCCCCAGTCATCAAGATCCACAGCGCGGCCCTGGACACCGTGGACCACTTCCCATATCTCGGGAGCCTCCTATCAACAAGAGCAGGCATCGACGACGAGATCCAACACCGCCTCAAGTGCGCCAGTGCAGCCTTCGCCGCCTGAGGAAAAGAGTGTTTGAACACCAGGCCCTCAAATCTGCCACCAAGTTCATAGGGCTGTATAATACCTGCCCTCCTGTATGACTCAGAGACATGGACCATGTACAGCAGACACCTCAAGTTGCTGGAGAAATATCACCATCGATGTCTCCGCAAGATCCTACAAATCCCCTGGGAGGACAGGCACACCAACATCAGCGTCCTCGTCCAGGCTAACATCCCCAGCATTAAAACACTGACCACACTCGATCAGCTCCGCTGGGCAGGCCACATAGTTCACATGCCAGACACGAGACTCCCAAAGCAAGTGCTCTACTCGGAGCTCCTTCGTGGCAAACGAGCCAAAGGTTGGCAGCGGAAACGCTACAAGGACACCTTCAAAGCCTCCCTGATAAAGTGCGACATCCCCACTGACACCTGGGAGTCTCTGGCCAATGACCGCCCTAAGTGGAGGAAGTGCACCCGAGAGGGCGCTGAGCACCTCGAGTCTCAACGCCGAGAGCATGCAGAAATCAAGCGCAGGCAGCGGAAAGAGCGTGCGGCAAAACCAGTCCCACCCACCCCTTCCCTTAATGACTATCTGTCCCACCTGTGACAGAGTCTGTGACTCTCGTATTGGACTGTTCAGCCACCAAAGAACTCATTTCAGGAGTGGAAGCAAGTCTTCCTCGATTCCGAGGGACTGCCTATGATGATGATGATGATGATTACTTGTGAATTGTGAATCGCCAGGTGTAAAACCATCTAACTGTCTAACTGGACCCACCAAAGTGTGAATATCTGCATTGTTGTGTGGCTGTAGGTCCTATGATGGTGCACCCTCAGAAGGAATGAGGTTCTCTGAGGAATCGCCCTCATGTATGTCCATTGACACTTGCTTTATGCGTGAAGGTCCTGGAAGACTAAAGAAAGGGATATGAATTAGTTGTGGAAAAGTAAGGATCTTGACAATCTCCATAGTCTTCTTATAGTTCAGTAAATGATGAAATAAAGTCAGCTTGTGTCTGAGATATTTTTAATTCTGTCACCAGCTGTCTGCAAGTTCCCTGTCTTTCCATTTCTGATAGAGAGTGACGCAGATGTGCCACTTATCTCCATGGCCTCCTCCTCTGCATCACTTATCTCGACTGTGGTGACTGCCTTCAGTCCTCTCTCTCTCCCTTACGTTTTGCGCTTTCTTCTAAAGCAGCACATTCAGAGAGGGTTACTATAAAGACAGAGACATGGTGCATAAGAATTGGGGTGAGTGACAACAGTAGATACATAAATGGGGAGGTGATAAAGGGCATAGCATGTGAAGGCTGAGTTGAGAAACTGAAAGTTGAGTGGGTGTGAGGAGTGATGTAATGGAGTATTCTTGGCGAGAGAGTGGGGGGAGGGGGGTGCTTAAATCACAGGATTAAAAAAATCTCAGAATACTGCTATGAAGCGACTTCTGACATTTCACTACGTTAAAGGTGCTATATAAATACAAGTTGTTGTTGTAAGTGAATCAGCAAATGTACTCACTTTTCCTGACTTGGTTAGATCATTAAGTCACTTCCTGCACTGCATCCAAGACCAGGGCACAGCACTCCTATTGCTCACTCCCTCAGCTACCTTCAACTACGCCTTCTTGGTAAGAGCCACAGATTTCTTCTTCATTGCTGGGGAAAAGTATGTCCCTCCTGATCCTGACTGCACCCAGCAGTAATTTTAGGGATGCATCAGTAAATCTGGGTGCCGCCCTTGCTCTCTGTGTATCAATCCTAAACACCTCCTGGAGCCTACAAATTCTATTTCTACATTGTCTCTTTAAATAGACTTGAGATCGCATCATGTGGGCACGCATCACACCCACTGCGCAGCTTGGAGACATGCAACTGGGAAGTCAACATTTATTGCCTCAATCAAGCTGATAGCGGAGAATCCAACAGACTGACTTTATTTCCGCACTTCGCCCAAGCAACTTCCCCCACCCCACTCAGAAACCGCCCTCACATTAATTTTGGGGCCAATGTATGACTTTAAAATAGAGGCTGAATTATATCTGCACACCTTAGGGTCTGTTGGTTTCTAATGCTGCTTCACCTGCAACACCACAGGAAGTCAACTAGGCTTTTATATATAACTCTGATTTTATATTATTTATAGCTAATTAGCAAAACATACATCAACTCAGGAAGCAGATAAATCAGATTAGACAGAGCACAGGAGTTTCCTTGTAGTACAAGTTGAGGAGATGGGAGACACGAAACAGAAGCAATACAGAACCACCACTGGTAGGAGGGTGTAATTACAGCACAATGAATTTACACAGGTAGTTTCCATTATAAATGTGGATGTAGAAATTTATAATGGAAAAGGTTGACAGGGAGTTACTTACATAGAATTACATGGAATATACAGCATAGAAACAAGCCATTTGGCCCAACTAGTCTGTCCTGGTGTTTACACAAGTTTCCTCCTGTTCTATCTACCTCATCTCAGCCTTTCAGCATATCTTTCTATTCCCTTTTCTCTCATGTACTCGTCCAGTTTTCTTTTGAGCATCGAAGTTATTTGCCTCAACCACTTCCTGTGGTAGTAAGTTCCACATTTTGACCACTCTCTGAGTAAAAAAAATTCTCCTTATTTCCCTATTGGATTTAATAGTAACTATCTTTCATTTATGGCTGCTAGTTTTGGATGCTTTTAATAATTTGTTCACCTGTATCCCTAAGATCCCTTTGATCTTCTGCCTCATTCAGTTTCTTATCTTCTAAGGTGTAGGTGATATTTCTATTTTTCCTACCAAAGTGCATACCCTCACATTTATCTATTTTAAAGTTAATTTGCCACTTAACTATCCAGTCTGCAAGTTTTCTAAAGTCTTCTTGTATTATGTTGCATTCTTCCTCAGAGTTAGCAAATTTTGAAATTTTACTTCCAATTCCCGAGTCCAAATTGTTAATGTAAATGGCTAATAACAGTAGTCCCAGCACTGATCCTTGCTTTTTAACTTTCTCCCATCTGAATAAATACCCCTACTCTCTGCTTTCTATTTTTTCCCCAAATTGCTATCTATTCAGCTATTTGCCCGTGACTCCACATGCCCTAACCTTTGTCATAAGTCTATTGAGTTGCACTTTATCGAAGGCCTTTTGAAAATCCAAGTATATGACATCGACTATGTTACCCTTGTCTACTCTTTCCGTTACCCCTTCAAAGAATTCTATCAGGTTAGTTAAGCATGACTTAGCCTTTTGGAATCCATGCTGACTATTTTTAATTATATTTTCTGTCTATAGATGTTCTTCTATCATTTCTTATATTGTAGATTGTGCAGATGTAAGAATTATAATAATTACTATATTTACACATTTAGTACCTTACTGGCTTGAAACTTCTCAAAATTCTTCACACACCAAAGTGCTTTCTTTGAAATGTATTGACTGTTGTTATGTTAGGAGATTTCTTCAAAGGGGTTTTAGGAGCCTGCGGCAAGATTAGTGATTGCATCCAGAAGTTAGGCCAAAAAATTTAAATTGTGCATATCCTTTCAAATTGCCTCCTGCATGCTGCACGCACATTCTGAAGAAGTGGGATGTGTGGGCATCCCATCCCTGTGCAGAATGTTTTGAATTGTACATCTAAAACAATACATTTAGACTGGTTAATTGTGGGACATCTTTTGCAGTTGATAGACTTTTAATCACTGTATGTGATGTTAGATATTACATTACTTTGAATCAGATATTGAGGATACAATGATTTTTATTAAGAACAAGATCAGTCCGTGGCATTTCTGTCAATACCTAAAAATTGTCAGGTGTAGTGCAGATACAATTAATATAAAATTAAAGACCAAGGCCTAGAAATTGGACCCAGTTGTGCTCATTTTTGGGGTGCAGAACAATGGGGGGGGGGGGGGGACGGCAAATAGCAGTAAATTCATGCAGGATGCTGTCTCTCGTGCTCCTAGGTGCCTGAAAAACGCCTGACCCCCCTATTGGTTGGATAGATTCAAAGGATTATTGCAGAATCAAAGTATTATGCTTCAGTTCTGACCTGAGCTAAACCCAAAAAGGATAAGGATATTGCCACAATCCATGAGAATTTGAAATGTATTTCTTAGAGTACAAAACAGCTGAATTCCAGAGGTGAGGAGAGAATGACGGGCCTTTACATCAAAACAGCATTTGACCGAGTGTGGGATGTCTTCCTCTCCCATTTCTCCTGCAGTCATTTCCAACTGTATAAGAAGCTGAACAAATGAATAACATTTACATCTTTGAAAATTCCCAGACAAATCACTTAAAATCTAATTTTTTCAGTCTCCAAATCATATAAAATTGATCATTTTGATAGTACAATATTACTTTTCAATGGCCATTCTTTAACTTGTCTAATAGCATTGATTATTTTGTGTGTGATTAGTAGTCCTAGTGTCATTCTGGCTCACTGCATCAGTGTCAGAAATTTGTGTATTCAATCGCCATTCCAAAATGTGAGCACATAAGCCAAACAGACACTCGAATATTTGAAGTCCTGCATTGCCATAGGTGCCATGTTTTAGGTGAGATATTAAGCAGTGTGCCTCCTCGGGTGGACATAGATGATTCCTTGGCACTTTTCAAAGAGGAGCAGGGAGTTATTGTGGGCAATAATCTTCCCTCAACCACCACCACCAAACACAGATTCTGGTCATTCACCTCGTCTGCACTTGGAAAGCACTTTAAAATAGTCTGAATATGATAATCTGCTCTATAAAGCAACCTCTTTATTTCTAAATTTTTAACAGTATACCTCTGAGTATGTTCAGTTTTGCTTCACTGCAATAAAATATTATGCTTGAATTTCAAATGCAAGTACTTACACAGTTACTGGTAGAAGACTGTTGTCACTTCCTGTATTTGCATCATGTCTAGTTCAGTTGCAATTTACTGCTGCTTTATGAATTCAAAATTTGAGCCAATCATATATAAATTGCATAAGCAAAAGATGTGACACCAGAGGTGTTTGCAACTCACTAACTTTTCAGTAAAATTACCAACTGGAAAAATGTCTCCTCAAAATGACTAACACAACCACATGTAAAACAAATGGGAATCCAAAACCTGGTCAATGCTTTGAACACAGTGTTACTGCCAGAGTTCCAAAATTCTCGGTGAATTTGTCTACAACCTTGTCGACAACTGGGACATGTTTACTTCCAGTTCCTGTGTCAGCCTATTTGTGTTTCAATAAATATCAAACAGAACAAGTGTTGGGTGTGTTAAGATACACCTAAATATGAAACTGACTGCTCATCAGTATTTACAATTTTTTAATAGTCCTGGAGATCAATGATTCAGATTAAAAATGACATGCATTGTTTTGTCTGGTGTGTGCATGGCAGGTGTTACGTCTTTGGTTTAGTAATGCTGCTACCTTACATAGAACAACAAAATTAGCCTGCACAAAGCAACTTTCTAGATTGACTACTTTATTTAAAACTGTGAAACACAAACGATAACCTCCTAAAAATATCCGCTTGGCTCAATTGATTGAGTCAGAAGGTGATGGATTCCAACCAGGGACGGATTAAGGGTGCCTCGGGCCCAGGCCGTCACCCGGCCATGGGCCCTCTACTCCCATTCACATCCTGCAGTAAATGACATTAGTGAACTAAGTCACAGGGCACTATACTGAGTATGCATCAGGTCATGGTCAGGTCAGATCTACATCTCAGGTTATGTTCTCATTGATATTATGACAGCACTCATTTAATATTTTATTATATTTCCAAACAATCAAACCAATACCTTGATGAAACCCTGTATAAACAGTAAACAACAACGCTTTAATTTTTTTTAAATCCTTGCATTTTGAAACTAAAATCGATAATGACAACAATTTAGAACAAGACAACACAATTTTTTGGGAAGAACATCATTTGTCATTTGCATTCCATTTGCTCCACAGAAACAACTACAAGTATAACATTACATTGGTCTTTTCCTAGATTTTTGTCGGCTAAACTCGTCAATAATTTTCGAGAAGTCACGACCTCTCAGTACTTAGCGCTCGATGCTCATGATTGAAAGACTACTAAGTCGATCTTGTCCCATTTGGTTCCCTTCCTCATTCTTGATGTGTTTTAGCTCACCACTGCAATTTGATACCATCATCGACAGATATATCCGAAAAGCTATTTCAATGGTAGAAAAGGTTTGGGTGAGGTGTGTGTGTGGAGGAATTGGTACATTGTCAGCTCTGCTGACTTAGTTCGTTTAACACAAATTGAGGTTTGAAGCTCTGTTGAGGATGCCACCAAACTAGAAAACTGAATTAATTTACTTTCAATCATAGGTTCCAGATCTTTGGGATAGGAGCAGGCAAGATTTGTTGCGGCTTGCTTGATCTCATGAGTCGAGAGAGCAGCTAGCTTCAGGAATCCAAACTTACAGTTGATTTCCTTGTATGCTTCAAAGGCGATGTTTCAAGGTAGTGATTAGTTGATCAACGATGAAAAGGAACACTTCAGTTTTAAATTTCTCCCTGGGTGACAGCACAGTGTTTTCAGCATCTCCATTGTCATAGCGGTGGTTGCGTACCCGGACACGTCTCTAAGCTGAATTGTACTCATTGTGGCCACACAGTTTAATCCCGAGGTCTTCGAAGTCCTCAAGCTCTGTCCGCTGGGTCTTGACAAAATTGACAAGGGACTCGAGTAAGGCCACCATGACATTCAGATTCAAGCTGGTCTCTTGAAGCGAGAGATTGCTTAGGTGAAAGCGCTTCAAGATTGTGTTCCAAGTAACAATGAGAATAGCTGAATCCAGTTCACCCAGAGCTTCATTTCGGCATTCAACTTTCCACGTCAGTTGCCAGGGATTCCAACACTTCGCATATGGAAATGTAACTTTTGAGCAGGGCTGACACTGCTTCATACCTTGCTGACCATCGAGTAGCAAAAAGCTGTTTGATGACAGCCAGCCCTAAAGGCTTTGGTTTTTCATAAAGCAGTCACCAGCGATACGTTGATGCAGAGAGAACAGTGTACAACTTTTGTACAGTGTCAAAAATCTGACGATCACTGGGCTGCATTCGGCACTGTTTTTCCCCACAAGGTTGAGCGAGTGCGCTGCGCATGGGATAAATGTCACATATGGGCATTGCTCTTTGATGATAGTTTGGACACCAAAGTATTTCCCACTCAGATTTGAAGCGTTATCATAAGAATGTCTGCGACAATTTATAATATCGATCCCGTTCTCATCCAGAAAGGCCAGTATTATTTCTGCTATTTCTTGTCCAGTATGACCGATTATAGGCAACAACTTTAGGAACCTTTCCTCAGGACCAGTCAGGACCAGGAACATAGCGGACGACAAATGTCAGTTGGTCTGTGTGACATCAGGCATTGAATCAATAGATATTGAATAGAACTTCGCTGATTTCATTTCCTGGATAATCATCTCAAGTACTTTGCCACCCATCAGACTAATGGGGCCCAGGAGAGGCGTGAATCTGGGGCCCAGAAGAGGCAAGGGCCCAGGGGCAGCATGGGCCAGCCCACACTGCGATATGTGTGTGCGCTCGGTCTGTGCAGCAGAGCTGGTCTCTAGTTCGTCTTGGGTAATCCTTGCCACTGGACCAAGACCTAGCTCTGTCGAGCCCATGTGGTGGCTGGTGTGCAACGGCCACCACACGTTAAAAAAATCCACACACGGGCATCTTCCCCCCTTCACGATGTAGTTCGGGATCTGGAATATTAGGTCCTTCATTGAAACACCTGTGAACTCATCCCTTTTTGGCATGGAAGCAAGTCATCCTCGCTTCGAGGGACTGCCGATGATGATGATGGCAGTTCTTCACAAGTGGTGGAAGACAAGTATGAAGTATACCCCTTGCCTTTGTTGGCAAACCGCTTGATGTGTTCAGCAAGGAATGCGTTGTAGTTTGTGAGAACCTCCAACATACCCAGATAATTGCCATTACAGAGTCACGTTCACTCCGCACGGTCCCCTGTCAGCGGGTGCACATGTGTGAAGAAGGACTTCGAGCAGTATCGGCACCATCCTTCCTTGGCATGAATCATGCCAGAGTTTTGGAAGTCTTTATCACAGTTTCGGCAGTCCTCACTACCTTTTGCAATCCAATGGCTTTGCATGTCTTCTGAGATATTGTCTCCCCACAGCCCAGTGTCACTCGTAAATTGCTCCTCTTTCAGCTCAGTAAGCGCCACTTGGTTTAGAAACATAGAAATTTACAACGCAGAAGGAGGCCATTTCAGCCCATTGTGTCCGCGCCGACCAACAAAGAGCCGCACGGCCCTCGGTCAGCAGCCCTGAAGGTTACATGTAAACCTATGAACAATGAACAATGGCGGAAAGGTAAAGAGCACCCAGCCCAACGAGTCCACCCCACAAACTGCGACACCCCTTGCACTGAAACATTCTACACTCCACCCCAACTGGAGCCATGTGATCTCCTGGGAGAGGCAAAAGCCAGATAAAAACCGAGGGCAATTTGGGGGGGGAAAAAAAATCTGGGAAAATTCCTCTCCAAACCATTTTGGGGGCAAAAACACAAAGGCAGAATATTATCTGAATGGCGGCAGATTAGGAAAAGGGGAGGTGCAACGAAATCTGCATGTCTTGGTTCATCAGTCATTGAAAGTTGGCATGCAGGCAAAGCAGGCAGTGAAGAAGACAAATGGTATGTTGGCCTTCATAGCTAGTGGATTTGAGTATAGGAGCAGGGAGGTCTTACTGCAGTTGCACAGGGCCTTAGTGAGGCCTCACCTGGAATATTGTGTTCAGTTTTGGTCTCCTAATTTGAGGAAGGACGTTTTGCTATTGAGGGAGTGCAGCGAAGGTTCACCAGACTGATTCCAGGGATGGCTGGACTGTCATATGAGGAGAGTCTGGATCAACTGGGCCTTTATTCACTGGAGTTTAGAAGGTTGAGAGGGGATCTCATAGAAACGTATAAGATTCTGACCGGACTGGACAGGTTAGATGCGGGAAGAATGTTCTCAATGTTGGGGAAGTCCACAACCAGGGGACATAGACTTAGGATAAGAAGTATGCCATTTAGGACTGAGATGAGGAGAAACTTCTTCACTCAGAGGAAACATAGGCCCCAAGTTTCGTCCCGCGGCGAAAACGGCGCACCTCCGAGCTGGGCGCCTGTTTTTCGTGCCGAAAACTGCGCCTAAAAAAAAGTCCGATATTCTCGAGCTCCTTGGAGCTCGATGTCTGCTTGGCGCGGCGCGCTCTTCGCAGCAGGGGGCGGAGCCTAACACTCGCGCCAATTTTCTAAGTAGCTGGGGGCGGGTACAATTTAAATTAGCCTTCGTGGTGCCGGCAACCCTGCGCGTGCGCATTGGAGTGTGCGCGCACGCGCCGTCTCACACAAACGTTGGCACTCGGCCATTTTTAAAAATACTGCAGCAAAAGTGAAGATTTGTTTCTTGGACCCCTGCAAAGGCTTGTAATTTAATTTTTTTTGATATTTCTGTGTGTGAGGGAGTGCTTTTAGCAGCACTGCTGAATAAATCACCTGCTGAAATCAGTGAGTTCAGCTTTTCACTGCTAAACTTGCAGAACCGGTGCTGCATTGGTGCATGCAAATTAAGGACTGTGTGTTTGGAGAAATAAGAGTGCCAATTCAACTTTGCAATGGATCAATGTCCACCAAGAACAAAGATGGCAAACCATTGCATAATACGTGGTGTTGACAATGCAGTACCCATTCTGCAAATTTAAATATAAAACTGTCGATGTGGCTGCCTCTCCCTGTCCAAATGACCTCAGTCCCCCTCACAGCTCGAAGGCTGCTGCTGTATTTTCGGCTGCCGTCGAGCCACTGACGCCGCCCCTAAAGCGTGGCCGAATGGCCTCAAGCACCATAAAGAGCTGCGTGTGTCAGGTGTTGATCCTTCGACTGCCGGCCAGCCACTGACGCCGCTGCTATCTCATGGCCGAATGGCCTCACGTCAGTCCGCTGCTGATTCTTCGGCTGCCGGCCAGCCACTGACGCCGCTGATATCTCATGGCCGAATGGCCTCACGCCAGTCCGCTGCTGAGTCTTCGGCTGCCGGCCAGCCACTGACGCCGCTGATATCTCATGGCCGAATGGCCTCGGGTCCGTCCGGTGCTGCTTCTTCGCGGCCAGCCACGAAGAGAATGAAGGCCTGCCTCAAGCACTGCAGCTCAGCTCAAAGCTTGCTGCCACTGTTGGGGCTGCCGTCGAGACACTGATGCCACACCCCTGCCTGTCTCCAACATGAAAGGCCTGCCTGAAGCACAGCAGCTCGAAGGCTGATGCTATTTCACACAGGTAGGAACATGGTTTATTTAATCTTTTCTTTGCTTATAAATTTTTATTCAGGTTGGATTCATTTGTATAATATTTGTATAAGTATAACTAAGGATTGATTGTAGAATTTAATGACTTCCCTTCCCCCCCCTCCCCCCCATCTCATTCCCTATGCCTAATTTGTAACCTACGCCTGATTTTCTAAAGTGTAGACAAGGTTTTTTCGAGCGTACAAAAATCTTCACTTACTCCATTCTAAGTTAGTTTGGAGTAAGTTTTCACTCACGAAACTTTGAAATCAGGCGTAAGTGGCTGGACACGCCCACTTTTGAAGAAAAAATTCAGTTCCAAAGTGAAACTGTTCTAACTGACTAGAACTGGAGCAAACTAAATGACGAGAATTCCAATTTCTAAGATACTCCGTTCTACACCAGTTGCTCCTAAAAATCAGGAGCAAATCATGTGGAAACTTGGGGCCATAGAAACATAGAAAATAGGTGCAGGAGTAGGCCATCCGGCCCTTCGAGCCTGCACCACCATTCAATAAGATCATGGCTGATCATTCCTTCAGTACCCCGTTCCTGCTTTCTCTCCATATCCCTTGATCCCTTTAGCCACAAGGGCCATATCTAACTCCCACTTGAATACATCCAATGAACTGGCATCAACGACTCTCTGCAGTAGGGAATTCCATAGGTTAACAACTCTCTGAGTGAAGAAGTTCCTCCTCATCTCAGTCCTGAATGGCTTAATCTTACCCTAAGACTTTGTCCCCCAGTTCTGGACTTCCCCAACATCGGGAACATTCTTCCTGCATCAAACCTGTCCAGTCCCGTCAGAATTATCTATGTTTCTATATGAGATCCCCTCTCATACTTCTAAACTCCAGTGAATACAGGCCCAGTCGATCCAGTCTCTCCTCATATGTCAGTCCTGCCATCCCAGGAATCAGTTTGGTGAACCTCCGCTGCACTCCCTCAATAGCAAGAACATCCTTCCTCAGATTAAGAGACCAAAACTGAACACATTGGGCCCAAGTTTCCACGTGATTTGCACCTGATTTTTAGGAGCAACTGGTGGAGAACGGACTATCTTAGAAATCGCAATTCTCCACATTTTTTTTCTGCAGTTCTAGTCAGGTAGAACAGTTCTACTTTGGAACAGAATTCTTTCTTCAAAAGGGGGCGTGTCCGGCCACTGACGCCTGATTTGAAAGTTTCCACAGTGAAAACGTACTCCAAACTAAAGTAGAATGGAGCAAGTGAAGATTTTTGTAGAACTGAAAAAACCTGTTCTACACATTAAAAAATCAGGCGCAGGTTACAAATTAGGCGTCCAGAACGAGGTGGGGGGGGGAAGGGAAGTCATTAAATTCTATAATAAATCCTTATTTATACTCATACAAATATTATACAAATAAATCCAACCTGAATAAACATTTATAAGCAAAGAAAAGATTAAATAAACCATCTTCCTACCTGTGTGAAAGTGCTTCAGGCAGGCCTTTTGGGACTGAAGGCTGCCGGCCAGTCCCCAGCACCAGATTTACAGGTAGGTGGCGTTGGGTCGGGTCGGGTCGGGGGAGGGGGGGAGAAGGGAGAGAGAGGGGTGGGGAGAGAGAGAGGGGGAGAGAGAGGGGGGGAGAGAGAGAGAGAGGGAGAGAGGGAGAGGGGAGGGAGAGAGAGGAAGGGAGGGAGGTCAGGTCGGATCCAGTCCGGGAGCGGGAGTCGGGTCGGGTCCAGTGCGGGGGGGGGGGAGCGGGAACAGGAGCGCGGGTCGGGTTGGGTCCAGTCGGGGGGCGGGGAGCGGGAACAGGAGCGCGGGTCGGGTTGGGTCCAGTCGGGGAGGCGGGGAGCGGGAACAGGAGCGCGGGTGTCGGGTCGGGTCGAGTCGGGGAGGCGGGGAGCGGGAACAGGAGCGCGGGTCGGGTTGGGTCCAGTCGGGGGGGGGGGCGCGGGAACAGGAGCGCGGGTCGGGTTGGGTCCAGTCGGGGAGGCGGGGAGCGGGAACAGGAGCGCGGGTGTCGGGTCGGGTCAGTCGGGGGGGGGGCGCGGGTGTCGGGTCTGGTCCGGAGGCGGGGGGGGCGCGGGTGTCGGGTCTGGTCCGGAGGCGGGGGGGGCGCGGGTGTCGGGTCTGGTCCGGAGGCGGGGGGGGCGCGGGTGTCGGGTCTGGTCCGGAGGCGGGGGGGGCGGGCGGGGAGCGGGAGTCGGGTCTGGTCCGGAGGCGGGGGGGCGCGGGTGTCGGGTCTGGTCCGGAGGCGGGGGGGGGGGGGCAGGGAGCGGGAGTCGGGTCTGGTCTGGTCCGGAGGCAGGGGTGGGGGGGGCGCGGGTGTCGGGTCTGGTCCGGAGGCGGGGGGGCGCGGGTGTCGGGTCTGGTCCGGAGTCGGGGGGGGGGGCGGGGAGCGGGAGTCGGGTCTGGTCCGGAGGCGGGGGGGGGGGGGGCGGGGAGCGGGAGTCGGGTCTGGTCTGGTCCGGAGGCAGGGGTGGGGGGGGAGCGGGTGTCGGGTCTGGTCCGGAGGCAGGGGGGGGCGGGGAGCGAGTGTCGGGTCTGGTCGGGGGGGGGGGGGGAGCAGGAGCTGGCCGTGGGAGGAGCCTTATTCACACAGCCCCAGTGAGGCCATTCGGCCAGGGCTAGGGGCTGCGTGCTTCGGGCCCCTCCCACACAGTTGGGCGCCTGGAGCTACTGCACTTGCGTGCCCACTGTAGCGCGCATGTGCAGAGGTCCCGGCACTGTTTTCAGCGCAGGGACCTGGCTCCGCCCCCCCACAGCTCGTGCTGGCTGCGCCGAGGGCCAGAGGACCTGTAAGTAGGTGGAGAATACCGAGGATTTTTTTAAGCGCACATTGTGCAGGTCGGGACTGCGCCGTTCTAGGCGCATGTGGAAACTTGGGCCCAATATTCCAGGTGGGGCCTCACCAAGGCCCTGTACAACTGCAGTAAGACTCCCCTGATCCTATACTCAAATCCCCTTGCTATGAAGGCCAACATACCATTTGTCTTCTTCACCGCCTGCTGTACTTGCAAGCCAACCTTCAATGACTGATGAACCATGACACCCAGGTCTCGTTGCACCTCCCCTTTTCCTAATCTGCCGCCATTCAGATAATATTCTGCCTTCGTGTTTTTGCTCCGCAATTTGGAGGAAGTACTAAAGCGGTTGGACCGGGTAGGCCTAAGAGTTAAGAAATCCAAGTGCCTGTTTCTCGTGCCCGAGGTTGAATTCTTGGGCAGAAGGATTGCTGCTGATGGAATCCGCCCAACAGAGTCCAAAACCGAAGCAATTCGCCTGGCACCCAGGCCCCGGAATGTCTCAGAACTGCACGCCTTTCTCGGGCTACTCAATTACTTTGGGAACTTTATGCAGAACTTAAGCACGCTGCTGGAGCCTCTCCATGTGCTACTCAGAAAGGGGTGCGATTGGTTTTGGGGGGACGCCCAGGAGCGCGCCTCAATAAGGCACGCAACCTTCTGTGTTACAACAGTGTTTTTGCTTTCTTTGATCTAGGTAAAAAGCTAGTTCTTACATGTGATGCGTCAGCGTACGGGGTCGAGTGCATTTTACAACATGTCAATAGTGCGGGTAAATTACAACCCTTTCGCGGGCGGAGCGCGGGTACGGAATAGTGGAGAAGGAGGCGCTCGCGTGCATGTACAGTGTCAAAAAAATGCACCAATACCTTTTCGGGGCCAAGTTCGCGTTAGAAACCGACCACAAGCCCCTCACGTCCCTACTATCCGAGAGCAAGGCAATATACGCCAACGCCTCGGCGCGCATTCAATGGTGGGCACTCATGCTGGCGTCTTACGATTACACCATAAGGCACAGACCAGGCACAGACAACTGTGCCAATGCGCTTAGCAGGCTAACCCTGGCGACCACGGAAGGGTCTGACGAACAGGACTGTGAGATAGTCATGGAAATCAATGCCTTTGAGTCCACAGGTTCACCCATGACGGCTCGCCAAATCAGAGCCTGGATGACCAGCGACCCCACGTTATCCCTAATAAAAAGATGTGTCTTAACTGGTGACTGGGCAGAGGCTCGCGATGCCTGCCCTGAGGAGATCAAACCTTTCCAAAGGCGTATGCATGAGCTGTCACTACAAGCAGACTGCCTGATGTGGGGCAACCGAGTAGTTATGCCTCTGTGAGGCAGAGAGGCATTTGTCCGGGAGCTCCACCGCGAGCATCCGGGGATCGTTCTCATGAAGGCCATAGCCAGATCCCACGTCTGGTGGCCTGGCATTGATGCAGACTTGGAGCGCTGCATCCGACGGTGCACCATTTGTGCCCAACTCAGTAATGCCCCCAGGGAGGGCCCCCTGAGCCCCTGGACCTGGCCCACCAAACCATGGTCGCAGGTGCACGTAGACTATGCGGGCCCAATCATGGGCAAAATGTTCCTCGTAGTTGTAGATGCATTTTCTAAGTGGACGAATGCACCATTTTAAACTCGAGCACCACCTCCACCACTGTGGAGAGCCTGGGAACCATATTCGCAACGCACGACATTCCTGACATATTGGTCAGTGATAATGGTCCGTGCTTTACCAGCGCAGAATTCCAAGATTTTATAAATGACCACGGCATAAATCACATTAAGACGGCACCGTTCAAGCCAGCCTCCAACGGTCAGGCGGAGTGAGAAGTGCAGATCATTAAACAAGGCATGCTCAAAATCCAAGGTCCCACGCTGCAGGGCCGCCTGTCGCGACTGCTGCTGGCATACAGATCTCGTCCGCATTCATTGACTGGAGTTCCCCCCGCGCAACTATTAATGAAATGGACCTTAAAGAAAAGGCTTTCATTAATCCTCCCAGCCATGCATGAAATCGTTGAGGCAAAGCGCAGTAAGCTAACCGAGTACCATGAGGGGGAGGTGGAATGAGATAGGGGACAAAGTGTTTGTGCTAAACTATGGCAGGGGTCCCAAATGGCTTGCAGGGAAAGTAACAGGCAAGGAAGGAAACAGGCTACTGGTGGTACAAATGGACAATGACCAAACCTGCCGGAGGCATGTAGACCAAGTCAAAATTAGATTTACCAACAACACTGCTGAACCAGAGGCAGACTACAATGTGGAACTCACACCACACCTGGTGGACAGACAGAGGGAACATCAAAGTTACCTTTCCTGAAGTTCAGGACCCGAGTTTCTGAATTAACTTTGTCACTCTCCATCTTAATAAAGAATTCTACCATTTTATGGTCACTCTTCCCCAAGGGCCCTTGCACAACAAGATTGCTAATGAGTCCCTTCTCATTACACATCACCCAGTCTACGATGGCCAGCTCTCTAGTTGGTTCCTCGACATATTGGTCTCGAAAACCATCTCTAATACACTCCAGGAAATCCTCCTCCACCGCATTGCTACCAGTTAGGTTAGCCCAATCAACATGTAGATTAAAGTCGCCCATGATTACTTCTGTACCTTTATTGAACACATCGCTTATTTCTTGTTTGATGCTGTCCCCAACCTCACTACTTCTATTTGGTGGCCTGTACACAACTCCCACTAGCGTTTTCTGCCCTTTGGTATTCCGTAGCTCCACCCATACCAAATTCCCTGCTGCAGAGAGTTGTTGAAGCCAGTTTATTGGATAATATTCAAGAGGGAGTTAGATATGGCCCTTACGGCTAAGGGGATCAAGGGGTATGGAGAGAAAGCAGGAAAGGGGTAGTGAGGGAATGATCAGAGAAACATAGAAACATAGAAAATAGGTGCAGGAGTAGGCCATTCGGCCCTTCAAGCCTGCACCGCCATTCAATGAGTTCATGGCTGAAAATGCAATTTCAGTACCCCATTCCTGCTTTCTCGCCATACCCCTTGATCCCCCTAGTAGTAAGGACTACATCTAACTCCTTTTTGACTATATTTAGTGAATTGGCCTCAACAACTTTCTATGGTAGAGAATTCCACAGGTTCACCACTCTCTGGGTGAAGAAGTTTCTCCTCATCTCGGTCCTAAATGACTTACCCCTTATCCTTAGACTGTGACCGCTGGCTCTGGATTTCACCAACATTGGGAACATTCTTCCTGCATCTAACCTGTCTAAACCCATCAGAATTTTAAACGTTTCTATGACATCCCCTCTCATTCTTCTGAACTCCAGTAAATACAAGCCCAGTTGATCCAGTCTTTCTTGATATGTCAGTCCCGC
Source organism: Pristiophorus japonicus (assembly GCF_044704955.1). Taxonomy (NCBI): domain Eukaryota; kingdom Metazoa; phylum Chordata; class Chondrichthyes; family Pristiophoridae; genus Pristiophorus; species Pristiophorus japonicus. The sequence continues at coordinate 243,820,683 of NC_091980.1, read as the reverse complement.
CATCCCGGGAATCAGTCTGGTGAACCTCCGCTGCACTCCCTCAATAGCAAGAATGTCCTTCCTCAAGTAAGGAGACCAAAACTGTTCACAATACTCCAGGTGTGGCCTCAGCAAGGCCCTCTACAACTGTAGTAACACCTCCTTGCCCCTGTACTCAAATCCCCTCGCTATGAAGGCCAACATGCTATTTGCTTTCTTAACCGCCTGCTGTACCTGCATGCCAACCTTCAATGACTGATGTACCATGACACCCAGGTCTCGTTGCACCTCCGCTTTTCCTACTCTGTCACCATTCAGATAATAGTCTGTCTCTCTGTTTTTACCACCAAAGTGGATAACCTCACATTTATCCACATTATACTTCATCTGCCATGCATTTGCCCAATCACCTAACCTATCCAAGTCACTCTGCAGCCTCATAGCATCCTCCTCGTAGCTCACACTGCCACCCAACTTAGTGCCATCCGCAAATTTGGTGATACTACATTTAATCCCCTCGTCTAAATCATTAATGTACAATGTAAACAGCTGGGGCCCCAGCACAGAACCTTGCGGTACCCCACTAGTCACTGCCTGCCATTCTGAAAAGTATCCATTTACTCGTACTCTTTGCTTCCTGTCTGCCAACCAGTTCTCAATCCACGTCAGCACACTACCCCCAATCCCATGTGCTTTTCTCTTGTGTGGGACCTTGTCGAAAGCCTTCTGAAAGTCCAAATACACCACATGGTTCTCCCTTGTCCACTCTACTGGAAAAATCCTCAAAAAATTCAAGAGGATTTGTGAAGCATGATTTCCCTTTCACAAATCCATGCTGACTTGGACCTATCATGTCACCTCTTTCCAAATGCGCTGCTATGACATCCTTAGTAATTGATTCCATCATTTTACTCACTACCGATGTCAGGCCGACCGGTCTATAATTCCCTGTTTTCTCTCTCCCTCCTTTTTTAAAAAGTGGGGTTACATTGGCTACCCTCCACTCCATAGGAACTGATCCAGAGTCTATGGAATGTTGGAAAATGACTGTCAATGCATCCGCTATTTCCAAGGCCACCTCCTTAAGTACTCTGGGATGCAGTCCATCAGGCCCTGGGGATTTATCGGTCTTCAATCCCATCAATTTCCCCAACACAATTTCCCGACTAATAAAGATTTCCCTCAGTTCCTCCTTACTAGACCCTCTGAACCCTTTTACATCCGGAAGGTTGTTTGTGTCCTCCTTAGTGAATACCGAACCAAAGTACTTGTTCAATTGGTCTGCCATTTCTTTGTTTCCCGTTATGACTTCCCCTGATTCTGACTGCAGGAGACCTAAGTTTGTCTTTATTAACCTTTTTCTCTTTACATATCTATAGAAACTTTTGCAGTCTGTCTTAATGTTCCCTGCAAGCTTCCTCTTGTACTCTATTTTCCCTGCCCTAATCAAACCCTTTGTCCTCCTCTGCTGAGTTCTAAATTTCTCCCAGTCCCCAGGTTCACTGCTATTTCTGGCCAATTTGTATGCCACTTCCTTGGCTTTAATACTATCCCTAATTTCCCTAGATAGCCACGGTTGAGCCACCTTCCCTTTTTTATTTTTACGCCAGACAGGGATGTACAATTGTTGTAGTTCATCCATGCGGTCTCTAAATGTCTGCCATTGCCCATCCACTGTCAACCCTTTAAGTATCATTCGCCAATCTATCCTAGCCAATTCACGCCTCATACCTTCAAAGTTATCCTTCTTTCAGTTCTGGACCATGGTCTCTGAATTAACTGTTTCATTCTCTATCCTAATGTAGAATTCCACCATATTATGGTCACTCTTCCCCAAGGGGCCTCGCACAACGAGATTGCTAATTAATCCTCTCTCATTACACAACACCCAGCCTAAGATGGCCTCCCCCTAGTTGGTTCCTCGACATATTGGTCTAGAAAACCATCCCTTATGCACTCCAAGAAATCCTCCTTCACTGTATTGCTTCCAGTTTGGTTCGCCCAATCTATATGCATATTAAAGTCATCCATGATAACTGCTGCACTTTTATTGCATGCACCCCTGATTTCCTGTTTGATGCCCTCCCTAACATCACTACTACTGTTCGGAGGTCTGTACACAACTCCCACTAACGTTTTTTGCCCTTTGGTATTCTGCAGCTCTACCTATATAGATTCCACATCATCCAAGCTAATGTCCTTCCTAACTATTGCATTAATCTCCTCCTTAACCAGCAATGCTACCCCACCTCCTTTTCCTTTTATTCTATCCTTCCTGAATGTTGAATACCCCTGGATGTTGAGTTCCCAGCCCTGATCATCCTGGAGCCACGTCTCTGTAATCCCAATCACATCATATCTGTTAACATCTATTTGCACAGTTAATTCATCCACCTTATTATGGATACTCCTTGCATTAAGACACAAAGCCTTCAGGCTTGTTTTTTTAACACCCTTTGTCCTTTTAGAATTATGATGTAGTGTGGCCCTTTTTGTTTCTTGCCTTTGTTTACTCGGCCTTCCACTATTGCATTTTCTACCATCTGTTTCTGACTCCATATTACTTCGCCCTGTCTCGCTGCATAGGTCCCCTTCCCCCTGCCATATTAGTTTAAACACTCCCGAACTGCATGAGCAAATGTTATCCCCAGGACATCAGTTCCAGTCCTGCCCAAGTGCAAACCGTCCCTTTTGTACAGGTCCCACTTCCCCCAGAACTGATTCCAATGTCCCAGGAATTTGAATCCCTCCCTCTTGCACCACTGCTCAAGCCACGTATTTATTCTAACTATTCTGCTCCCTCTTATTGAATGGCGGTGCAGGCTCGAAGGGCCGAATGGCCTACGCCTGCACCTATTTTCTATGTTTCTATGTTTCCATGACCCATCCAGGTGATCGAAACTCGTCCAGGAGATCACCCTGGCCGTATTCGATTTCATCTTCTTCAACATTTTGGACTTGGAGCTCCAACTCGGCCAACTTTGGGTCCGATACCACTAGTGGTTTCGTTGTTGAAGTTGACTGCACAGTGTCGTCTTGGCCTTCATCTTCATGATCTTGAGTTTTTAGTTGGAAAAAATTATCCAGTTTAAGCAGTTTAGCTACTTCTCGTCTCTTTTGCGCCTCACATAGCTGGTGCTCTTTCTTTTTTTTTCGCCCCCGATTTGTGCGTAGAATGCACCTCTAGAAAAAGGGCATCTAGAGACTCTTTACATCAAGTCCAGAACACAAGAATTGGCTAGGATAGATTGGCGAATGATACTTAAGGGGTTGACTGTGGATGGGCAATGGCAGACATTTAGAGACCGCATGGATGAACTACAACAATTGTACATCCCTGTCTGGCGTAAAAATAAAAAAGGGAAGGTGGCTCAACCGTGGCTATCAAGGGAAATCAGGGATAGTATTAAAGCCAAGGAAGTGGCATACAAATTGGCCAGAAATAGCAGTGAACCTGGGGACTGGGAGAAATTTAGAACTCAGCAGAGGAGGACAAAGGGTTTGATTAGGGCAGGGAAAATAGAGTACGAGAGGAAGCTTGCAGGGAACATTAAGACAGACTGCAAAAGTTTCTATAGATATGTAAAGAGAAAAAGGTTAGTAAAGACAGAATCAGGGGAAGTCATAATGGGGAACAAAGAAATGGCAGACCAATTGAACAAGTACTTTGGTTCGGTATTCACTAAGGAGGACACAAACAACCTTCCGGATATAAAAGGGGTCAGAGGGTCTAATAAGAAGGAGGCACTGAGAGAAATCCTTATTAGTCGGGAAATTGTGTTGGGGAAATTGATGGGATTGAAGGCCGATAAATCCTCAGGGCCTGATGGACTGCATCCCAGAGTACTTAAGGAGGTGGCCTTGGAAATAACGGATGCATTGACAGTCATTTTCCAACATTCCATTGACTCTGGATCAGTTCCTATCGAGTGGAGGGTAGCCAATGTAACCCCACTTTTTAAAAAAGGAGGGAGAGAGAAAACAGGGAATTATAGACCGGTCAGCCTGGCATCAGTAGTGGGTAAAATGATGGAATCAATTATTAAGGATGTCATAGCAGTGCATTTGGAAAGAGGTGACATAATAGGTCCAAGTCAGCATGGATTTGTGAAAGGGAAATCATGCTTGACAAATCTTCTGGAATGTTTTGAGGATGTTTCCAGTAGAGTGGACAAGGGAGAACCAGTTGATGTGGTATATTTGGACTTTCAGAAGGCTTTCGACAAGGTCCCACACAAGAGATCAATGTGCAAAGTTAAAGCACATGGGATTGGGGGTAGTGTGCTGACATGGATTGAGAACTGGTTGTCAGACAGGAAGCAAAGAGTAGGAGTAAATAGATACTTTTCAGAATGGCAGGCAGTGACTAGTGGGATACCGCAAGGTTCTGTGCTGAGGCCCCAGCTGTTTACATTGTACATTAATGATTTGGACGAGGGGATTATATGTAGTATCTCCAAATTTGCGGATGACACTAAGTTGGGTGGCAGTGTGAGCTATGAGGAGGATGCTATGAGACTGCAGAGTGACTTGGATAGGTTAGGTGATTGGGCAAATGCATGGCAGATGAAGTATAATGTGGATAAATGTGAGGTTATCCACTTTGGTGGTAAAAACAGAGAGACAGACTATTATCTGCATGGTGACAGATTAGGAAAAGGGGAGGTGCAACGAGACCTGGGTGTCATGGTACATCAGTCATTGAAAGTTGGCATGCAGGTACAGTAGGCAGTTAAGAAAGCAAATGGCATGTTGGCCTTCATAGCGAGGGGATTTGAGTACAGGGACAGGGAGGTATTGCTACAGTTGTACAGGGTCTTGGCGAGGCCACACCTGGAGTATTGTGTACAGTTTTGGTCTCCTAATTTGAGGAAGGACATTCTTGCTATTGAGGGAGTGCAGCGAAGGTTCACCAGACTGATTCCCGGGATGGCGGGACTGACATATGAAGAAAGACTGGATCAACTGGACTTGTATTCACTGGAGTTCAGAAGAATGAGATGGGATCTCATAGAAACATTTAAAATTCTGACGGGTTTAGACAGGTTAGATGCAGGAAGAATTTTCCCAATGTTGGGGAAGTCCAGAACCAGGGGTCACAGTCTAAGGATAATGGGTAAGCCATTTAGGACCAAGATGAGGAGAAACTTCTTTACCCAGAGAGTGGTGAACCTGTGGAATTCTCTACCACAGAAAGTTGTTGAGGCCAATTCACTAAATATATTCAAAAAGGAGTTAGATATAGTCCTTACTACTAGGGGGATCAAGGGGTATGGCGAGAAAGCAGGAATGGGGTACTGAGGTTGCATGTTCAGCAATGAACTCATTGAATGGCGGTGCAGGCTCGAAAGGCCGAATGGCCTACTCCTGCACCTATTTTCTATGTTTCTATCGAACAACATGCGCCTGAGCCCTCGTGGCTTCACTCTGCTCTTGCCACGTCACTTATGTCAATACTGTTTACCCTTATCCTTAATCCGACCTTGTATGGGCCCACTCTAGGCTTGGGCCCAGGGCGACTGCCCCATCTGTGCCCCCCCACCTCCCTTAACCTGTCCCTGGTTCCAAACCAAATCCAGACTTGAGCACTTAATCTAGGTTGACTCCCTCATGGATGCTAAGGAAGTGTAGCGTTTTGGAGTACTACCCTGTGAGAAAAATTGAAGCTCTGTCTGCCTGCTCAAGTCATTCAGGTTAATGATCTCATGGCACTATTCAAAAAGAGCCAAGAATTCTCACAATGTAAAATACAACATTCTGGCCTCAAACACCAGCAAAAATGATTAAGTTGTCATTCAGCAAATTGTTATCTGTGGGAACTTGCTGTGTATCAAATGGCTGTCACATTAACCTGTGTAATATTTGCTACACTAGTGTATTGCATGTGAAGCATAGAAAAATCTCTTGAATAGGATGAAGCACTATACAAATAATAAAATGTTTTAATCCATTACCTTAGACCATCAAAATAAGGGCCATGCATCCAAATATTAACATTTTAATTGTTGCAACAAGGTAGGCACCAAGTCCATTCCTTCACACAGGAAAGACTGAGAACTTGCAAACAAAGGCAACGCCATACAATACACTTAGTCTAATGCATATAACTTCTTAATTTAGGGAAGCAAGTTGTCTTTACTAATGCAGCTTAAAGTTGCTATCAAGCAGCACTTACTTGCCAATATCATCATCATAGCCGGTCCCTCGGAAGCAAGGAAGACTTGCTTCCACACTAAAAATGAGTTCTTAGGTGACTGAACAGTCCATTACAAGAGCCACAGTCCCAGTCACAGGTGGGACAGACAATCATTGAGGGAAAGGGTGGATGGGACTGGTTTGCCACACGCACTTTCCGCTGCCTGCGCTTGATTTCTGCGTGCTCTCGGCGATGAGACTCGAGGTGCTCAGCGCCACCAGAATGCACTTCCTCCACCTCGGGCGGTCTTTGGCCAGGGATTCCCAGGTGTCGGTGGGGATGGTCCACTTTATCAGGGTGGCTTTGATGGTGTCCTTGAAATGTTTCCTCTGCCCCCCTTTGGCTCGTTTGCCGTGAAGGAGTTCCGAACAGAGTGCTTGCTTTGAGAGTCTCGTGTCAGGCATGCGAACAATGTGGCCTGCCCAGCGGAGCTGATCAAGTGTGGTCAGTGCTTCAATGCTGGGGATGTTGGCCTGGTCAAGGATGCTAATGTTGATGCGTCTGTCCTCCCTGGTGATTTGCAAGATCTCGCAGAGACATCGTTGGTGGTATTTCTCCAGCGACTTGAGTGGCTACTATACATGGTCCATGTCTCTGAGCCATACAGGAGGGCGGGTATTACTACAGCCCTGTAGACTGCTGTACAGTACGCGGACGACGCCTGCATCTGCGCATATACAGAGGCTGAACTCCAAGTCATGGTCAACATCTTCACCGAGGCGTCCGAAAGCATGGGCCTTACGCTAAACATCAATAAGACAAAGGTCCTCCACCAACCTGTCCCCGCTGCATAGCCCTGCCCCCCCAGTCATCAAGATCCACGGCGCGGCCCTGGACAACGTGGACTATTTCCCATACCGTGGGAGTCTCTTATCAACAAGAGCAGGCATTGACGACGAGATTCAACACCGCCTCCAGTGCGCCAGTGCAGCCTTCGGCCGCCTAAGGAAAAGAGTGTTCAAAGACCAGGCCCTCAAATCTGCCACCAAGCTCATGGTCTACTCACCAATAACCTGCTCACCGATGCTCACCAGGACCACTCAGCTCCAGACCTCATTACAGCCTTGGTCCAAGCATGGACAAAGAGCTGAATTCCAGAGGTGAGGTGAGAGTGACTGCCCTGGATATCAAGGCAGCATTTGACTGAATGTGGCATCAAGGAGCCTCAGTAAAATTGAAGTCAATGGGAATCAAGGGGAAAACACTCCACTGGCTGGAGTCATGTCTAGCACAAAGGAAGATGGCAGTGGTGTTTGGAGGTCTATCATCGCAGGATATTGCTGCAGAAGTTCCTCAGGGCAGTGTCATAGGCCCAACCATCTTCAACTGCTTCATTAATGACCTTCCCTCCATCATAAGATCAGAAGTGGGGATGTTCGCTGATGACTGCACAATGTTCAGTGCCATGCACAACTCCTCAAATAATGAAGCAGTCCGTGCCCACAAGCAGCAAGACCTGGATGACATTCAGGCTTGAGCCACTAAGTGGCAAGTATCATTCATGCCACACAAGTGCCAGGCAATTAGCATCTCAAAGAAGAAAGCGTCTATCCACTACCCCTTGATATTCAACGTCATTACCATCGCCGAATGCCCCACCATCAACATCTTTGGCGGGGCGTGGGGGGGGGGGGGGGGGCGGGGGGTGGGTGTTGATGGGGGGGGAAGGGGGTGGGAGTCACCATTGATCAGAAATTTAACTGGACCAGCCACAAATACTGTGGCTACAAGAGCAGGTCAAAGGCTGGATATTCTGCGGTGAGTGTCTCAACTCTTGACTCCCCAAGGCCTTTTCACTATCTACAAGGCAAAAGTCAAGAGCATGATGGAATACTTTCCACTTACCTGGATGACTGCAGCTCCAACAACACTTAAGAAGCTCAACACCATCCAGGACAAAGCAGAACGCTTGATTGACACACTAACCATCACCTTAAACTGTCACTCCCTCCACCACCAGCGCACCATGGCTGCACTGTGTACCATCTACAAAATGCACTGTAGGAACTCGCCAAGGCTTCTTCGACCACATCTCCCAAACCCGCAACCTCTACCACCTAGAAGGACAAGATCATCAGGCGCATGGGAGCCTGATGATCACCTCCAAGTTCCCCTCCAAGTCACACACCATCCTGACTTGGAAATGTATCACCATTCCTTCATCGTCGCTGGGTCAAAATCCTGGCACTCCCTCCCTATCAGCACCATGGGAATGCCTTCACCCTATGGACTGCGGCTGTTCAAGAAGGCGGCTCACCACCACCTTCTCGAGGGCAATTAGGGATGGACAATAAATCCCATGAACAAATTTTTTTTAAAGTAGGAGGGGGGGTGGAAAAGGGCAATTTTAATGACTAACGCAAACTTTATGAACCAGAATTTACTGTAGCCGGGATGCTGTTTGTTAAACTTGACCTTGCCCACTTAATTTCTATGACCTTTTGCACTTGAAATTGCTGTAAATTAGAGATACAAACAACAAGGCACCCTCTACAAGCATCTGGAATCTGTGTGAACAGGGCAAGCAACTGTGTCTTTTTAACTAATTAGACTAAAGTTTTGTTAATGATCAGTGCAGAGTTTGAACCAGGAAGTGTAAATTAGAATAGTGAATTCAATGTCAAATCGGGTACAGAAAGTGAAATAAAGAGATGGTAAGAAATATTGGATTAAGAGAGAGAGGAATAAAAGAGACAGAAAAGAAGTTAAAAAAAATGTAATGTAAATTTTTATTGAAATCTCCAACAACAATTAAAATCTGAAGGAATGAGAATCCATATTTGTAAAAGTTAATTTTCAGTGCCAGAGAAGTTGTTTTGCAGTAATTAAAACTTGACACAGCGTTAAAAAGGATACTTAGACTGAAATGGACAAGCCCTAAATTTTTGTTGTGAATTTCATCCGTACCTACGATGTAAGTACAGGAACTTCACACCATTCAATACACTTGACAGCAAGATGCCATTTTCGCGCAGCTTATGGATGAACTCCGCAGCTCGAACATCAATGTCCAGATTTTCACATTTAATGGCGCATCTGTGCTGGCCTGAAGTTGCTGACCAATTTACACATAAATAATTGTAGTGCCATTAGCCTCACTGTTACTTTTACAGTAAATTCTGGCCCAATAAGTTACATGGCTTATCATATAGTGATGCTCTAGCACTTTACTCCCCCTATATAATTCTTATTTATAGAACAAATAAATCTGTACTACATTATTTTTTCTTTTAGGGAAGCTGATTTGCTTATTCTAGTAGACATGCATGATTGATTTGATTCTCAATTTGTTAACTATTAACATGAAATTGATTCATGCAAGGCGTATTCTCAATCATTACTAGCAAAATATAGTTCTATATTGCCGATTTGTGTTTAAAAACACAGTGCTATAGGATGACAAGTTGTAAAGGACAATAGGTTTGTGCTTAGAATAGGCTTACTCATCTCAGTCATATTGTGCTGAGAATCCACTGCATGGATGCCAAGGCCCCAAAATTGCATACTGCCCCGTTTGGGGGCAGCAACAGCTGTGAGGCGGGAGTTCCTGCGCCAGGCGTAGAAGCCCTGCCCCACAACCTATATTTGGCTTATCACCCCCGGGAGCAAGTGGAGCGGAAAATATCGAGCTCCACTTGCTCAGTGGGGTGGGAGCAGGGTGGAAAGACTCTGCGAAGAGCGCAGCATTACATGGTGGGATGCGTAGTGCTAACGCGTAGACAGTGATGATGTTGTCATTGCCAACGCAGCGGAGCGGGGCACTACCGGTTGGAGCGGGGTGCAACAAGTCACCACCACCACTATACTCCCGTGGAATTTCGGGGGAGTTGGTAGCGGCGCTGCATCCGGGCAAAAAGTCATTTCCACCCTGTTAGCGCTCCTCCCCATCCTCGGGGTGCACTAACGAGAGACACAAACGCCCCAAATTTCTCCCCCCAAGAGTTTGCTCATAAGGAAGTAGGAGAAATCAAAATGAAAATTGTCAAGAGCTGCTTTCAACCATTTCAAAGGAGCATTAATAAAGACTTGGGGAATGGTCTCTCATCTGTACTCAGTCATGTTATATATAGAACATTTCTTCCATATATTCATTTATTCAAATATATTTGTTATGTTTAGAATAACTCCACAAGACTGTATAACTTAAGCTCAAACTGTTGTGACCTTGGTCTCTTTATTGTAACACCAGAGTGAGGAGGCAGCATGGTAATCTGCCTTTTATACCTGCTTGCCCAGGGTGTGCAGGTGACCCTTGGGTCTCCCACAGGTGCGCCCCCTGGTGGCAAGTCTTACACATTGGTAATGTTTACATACATAACATCATTCCCCCCAAAGTCTTATGTCCAAGTTATTTACAAGTTGAGACGACCCGGGGCTCTGCGCTCCTGGGTTGATCACCTGAGTTGAAGAACTGGAGTGGGTGAGTCGGTCGGATCATTGTTGCACTGCAGTGTGGCTGATCTGATCGGACTGTCGGGCATGGTGGGTTCATCCTCGTGGTTGACCGCGTGGTCGATTGCTGGTTGGGTGTGTGTGGGTGGATCATTGATGGTAATGTCCTCTTTACACTGTTCTTGGTTGTCAGTGAACTGCAGTTTGGTCTGATCCAAGTGCTTTCTGTACATTTGTCCATTCAAAAGTTTGACAACAAACACTCTATTCCCCTCCTTGGCTAATACAGTGCCAGCATCCCATTTGGGCCATGACCATAATTAAGAACGAACACAGGGTCATTAACCTCAATGTCTCGTGACACAGCTGCGCGAACGTGGTAAATGTTATGCCGGTGACGCCATAGTTTCTGCATGATCATTGAGATCCGGGTGGACTAAGGAGAGCCTGGTTTTGAGTGCACTCTTCATTAGCAATTCTGCAGGGGGAACCCCAGTAAGCGAGTGGGGTCGCTTGCATTAGCTGAGCAGAATCCGGAGATAACCGGGTCTGCAGGGAATCATTCGTCACACGTTTCAAGCTCTGCTCAATGGTTTGGACTGCACGTTCCGCTTGATCATTGGATGCGGGCTTAAACGGTGCAGACCTGACATGCTTGATGCCATTGCGGGTCATGAACTCATTGAATTCCGAGCTGGTGAAGCATGGTCCATTGTCACGAACAAGGACGTCGGGCAAACCATGGGTGGCGAACATGGCCCGGAGGCTTTCAATGGTGGCAATGGATGTACACGACGACATTATTATACATTCAACCCATTTAGAGTATGCGTCCACTGCTACTAGGAACATCTTTCCTAGAAAGGGGTCAGCGAAATCTACGTGGACCCTTGACCAGGTTTGGAGGGCCATGACCACAGACTCAGTGGGGCCTTCCTTGGTGCATTGCTCAACTGTGAGCAAGTGTTACATTGGTGTACGCATGACTCCAACTCCGAGTTAATGCTGGGCCACCAAACGTGCGACCTGGCGATAGCCTTCACCATGACTATGCCTGGGTGGGTATTGTGAAGGTCGCGTATAAACGTTTCCCTGCCTTTTTTTGGCAAAATTACACGATTCCCCCATAGGAGACAGTCTGAATGGATGGACATTTCGTCATTGTGTCAGTGGAACGGCTTAATTTCGTCTTGCATTTCCCATGGGATCGTCGACCAGCTCCCATTGAGGACGCAGCTTTTTACTGGTGATAGCACCGGGTCCGGGCTAATCCAGGTCCTGATCTGACGAGCCATGACGGGTGACCCCTCGCTCTCAAAAGCATCCATTACAAGGAGCAAGTCTGCGGGTTGCATCATTTCCACCCGATGGTGGGCAATGGTAGCCGACTGAGGGCATCTGCACAGTTCTCAATGCCTGGTCTGTGGCGGATTACATAATCATACGCAGATAACATTAGTGCCCATCTTTGGATGTGGGACGAAGCATTCGTGTTAATACCTTTGCTTTCCGAGGACAACAAAATGAGCGGCTTGTGGTCAGTTTCGAGCTCGAACCGGATCCAAAATAGATATTGATGCATTTTCTTAACCCTGTATACGCATGCTAATGCTTCTTTCTCAACCATACTGTAGGCTCTTTCAGCCTTAGATAAGCTTCTGGACGCATATGCAACTGGTTGCAGTTTGCCTGACACATTGGCTTGCTGTAACATACAACCGACCCCGTACAAAGATGCATCACAAGCTAGTACTAAACGTTTACACAGTTCATACAATACAAGTACTTGTTAGAACATAGCAGGTTTCAGGCCTTGTTAAAGGCTGTCTCTTGAGCTTTACCCCAAACCCAGTCGTTACCCTTGCGTAGCAATAAATGCAATGGTTCCAGCAAAATGCTCAACCCCAGTAGAAAGTTACCAAAATAGTTGAGGAGTCACAAAAACGAACGCAGCTCCGTAACATTCTGTGGTCTGGGTGCATTCTTGATGGCCTCCTTCTTGGAGTCTATGGGTCTGATGCCGTCCGCTGCAATCTTTCCCCCCAGAAATTCGACCTCTAGCACCAGGAAAACACACTTGGAGCATTTCAGCCTGAGTCCCACTCTGTCCAGTCGCTTGAGAACATCTTCCAGGTTGTGCAAGTGTTTGGTGATGTTGCGACCAGTGATCAAGATGTCGTCATGGAACACCACGGGTGCGTGGAACCGATTTCAGCAGACTCTCCATGTTCCTCTGGAAGATGGCCGCCGCCGAGCGAATTCCAAAGGGGCATCTCTGGTATATGAACAGGCCTCTGTGCGTGTTGATGCACGTCAATTTTTTTGAAGGTTCAGCTAGCTCCTGTGTCATGTAAGCAGGGGTTAGATCCAGCTTGGTGAACGACTTCCCCCTGTTAGCATTGCAAACAGGTCATCTGCTTTGGGTAGTGGGTACTGGTCCTGTAACGAGACTTGGTTGATCGTTACCTTGTATTCCCCGCAAATTATGACCGTCCCATCGCTCTTCAACATCGGCAAAATTGGACTGGCCCACTCGTTGAACTCGACTGGTGATATGATCCCCTCTCGTTGAAGTCTGTCCAGGTCGATCTTAACTTTCTCTCGCATCATGTATGGAACCGCTCAGGCCTTGTGATGAACGAGTCATGCATCAGGGACTCGATAGATCTGCACTTTGGCGCCTGTGAAGTTGCTGATAAGAACATAAGAACATAAGAATTAGGAACAGGAATAGGCCATCAAGCCCCTCGAGCCTGCTCCGCCATTCAATAAGATCATGGCTGATCTGGCCGTGGACTCAGCTCCACTTACCCGCCCTCTCCCCGTAACCCTTAATTCCCTTATTGGTTAAAAATGTATCTATCTGTGACTTGAATACATTCAATGAGCTAGCCTCAACTGCTTCCTTGGGCAGAGAATTCTGGGAGAAGAAATTCCTTCTCAACTCGGTTTTAAATTGGCTCCCCCGTATTTTGAGGCTGTGCCCCCTAGTTCTAGTCTCCCCTACCAGTGGAAACAACCTCTCTGCCTCTATCTTGTCTATCCCTTTCATTATTTTAAATGTTTCTCTAAGATCACCCCTCATCCTTCTGAACTCCAACGAGTAAAGACCCAGTCTACTCAATCTATCATCATAAGGTAACCCCCTCATCTCCGGAATCAGCCTAATGAATCGTCTCTGTACCCACTCCAAAGCCAGTATATCCTTCCTTAAGTAAGGTGACCAAAACTGCACGCAGTACTCCAGGTGCGGCCTCACCAATACCCTATACAATTGCAGCAGGACCTCCCTGCTTTTGTACTCCATCCCTCTCGCAATGAAGGCCAACATTCCATTCGCCTTCCTGATTACCTGCTGCACCTGCAAACTAACATTTTGGGATTCATGCACAAGGACCCCCAGGTCCCTCTGCACCACAGCATGTTGTAATTTCTCCCCATTCAAATCATATTCCCTTTTACTGTTTTTTTTCCCAAGGTGGATGACCTCACACTTTCCGACATTGTATTCCATCTGCCAAACCTTCGCCCATTCGCTTAACCTATCCAAATCTCTTTGCCGCCTCTCTGTGTCCTCTACACAACCCGCTTTCCCACTAATCTTAGTGTCATCTGAAAATTTTGTTACACTACACTCTGTCCCCTCTTCCAGGTCATCTATGTATATTGTAAACAATTGTGGTCCCAGCACCGATCCCTGTGGCACACCACTAACCACCGATTTCCAACTCAAAAAGGACCCATTTATCCCGACTCTCTGCTTTCTGTTAGCCAGCCAATTCTCTATTCATGCTAATACATTTCCTCTGACTCCGCGTACCTCTATCTTCTGCAGTAACCTTTTGTGTGGCACCTTATCGAATGCCTTTTGGAAATCTAAATACACCACATCCATCGGTACACCTCTATCCACCATAGAAACATAGAAGCATAGAAACATAGAAAATAGGTGCAGGAGTAGGCCATTCGGCCCTTCTAGCCTGCACCGCCATTCAATGAGTTCATGGCTGAACATGCAACTTCAGTACCCCATTCCTGCTTTCTCACCATACCCCTTGATTCCCCTAGTAGTAAGGACTTCATCTAACTCCATGCTCGTTATATCCTCAAAGAATTCCAGTAAATTAGTTAAACATGATTTCCCCTTCATGAATCCATGCTGCGTCTGCTTGATTGCACTATTCCTATCTAGATGTCCCGCTATTTCTTCCTTAATGATAGTTTCAAGCATTTTCCCCACTACAGATGTTAAACAAACCGGCCTATAGTTACTTGCCTTTTGTCTGCCCCCTTTTTTAAACAGAGGCCTGGTTCGAATAACGATGGGAATTTGTTTAGCACTTGGGTGCACAAGGCATCATCCTCCGAAGACAGAGCTTTGATGTCGTCCCAGTTCCATCGGATCTTTCCTAGCCAGCTTCTGCTGAACAGCGTTGGGCCATCGCCTGATACAATCCATAGTGGTAAATCATGCACAGCCCCATCGTACAATATTTTCACTGTCGGACTGCCAATGACTGGTATGAGCTCTTTGGTGTAAGTGCGCAGCTTGGTGTGGATCGTGCTTAGTTTTGGCCTTTGTGTCTTGTTGCCCCACAGTTTCTCAAAAGCCTTCTGGCTCATAATTGACTGACTCACACCCTGTCCAATTCCATGGAAACTGGAATGCCGTTTAATTTGACTTTTAACATTATTGGAGGGCTTTTGGTGGTGAAGGTGTGTACCCCATACACGTCCTCTTCAGTCACGGGTTGAGTTGCCTCTCTTACTCGTTTAGCGTGACCCACGCCGGATCGGTCATCTTCTGCTGACTCTGCCACGTGGTGAGTTGCAGCACGTCTGCTCATTTGCTGGAGGTGCCCCATTGTTCCACAGCCCTTGCACACGTAGTACTTGAATCGAAATTGATAGAGTCGATGATTACCCCCACAGCGCCAACATGGTGCTAATGGATTCACATTCACGCCCCACGGCGGACTCTGAGTCATCCTAGGTCTGGCCTCTGCGGGCGTGTAGGCCCTGCCATGTACAGTTCTGCCTGCTGAAGGCATTACTTTATGCACAGTTCTTGCCAGTGAGTTCCGATGCTGCAAAATGATATCTGTTTAGTGTTGTCGTTCATGGACATAAAAGCCTGGGCTATCGTGATGGCCTTGCTCAGATCTAGGAATTCAGCAGACAGCAGTTTGCGAAGAATGACCTTGTGGCCGATTCCAAGCACGAAAAAGTTCTGCAACACTTTCCCCAAAAATCCAGCAAATATGCACAGACACGCAAGGCATCTTAGGTCAGCGACATAGCTCGCCACGTCCTGGCCCTCGGAACGGTGGTGCGTATAAAAGCAATACCTGGCCATTAAGATGCTCTCCTTCGGCTTGGAGTGCTCCCGAACCAGCGTGCACAGCTCTTCATATGTCTTCCCAGTTGGTTTTATCAGTGCTAGCAGATTTTTGATGAGGCCATATATCGTGGACCCGCAAACGGTGAGGAGAATCGCCCTGCGCTTGACCGCGATTTCTTCCTTTTCCAGCTCGTTGGCAATGAAGTACTGGTCAAGCCGCACAACGAAGGCTTCCCAATCATCACTCTCAACAACTCTCTCAAAAATATCAACAGCAGCCATAACTGTGTGAAAGTTCATGATCTGTTACTCATCGCCAATTGTTATGTTTAGAATAACTCCACAAACTGTATATCTTAAGCTCAAACTATTGTGACCTTGGTCTCTTTATTGTAACTCCAGAGTGAGGAGGCAGCATGGTGGACTGCCTTTTATACCTGCTTGCCGAGGGTGTGCAGGTGACCCTTTGATCTCCCACAGGTGTGACCCCTGGTGGCAAGTCTTACATACATAACAATATTAATAAAGCTTTTACAATCTTGTTTTGCCATAATTCTATTTTCCTTAGCTGAGTTATTGTGTTGTATAGATTAAAAATAATTACTTAAAATTATTTAGAATATATTTAACGTGTTCTAGTTGCTTCTCTAGTTGCAGTAATTGACCATTTTTAATTTGTACTTGTGACGTGGGCGATGCTGGCAAGGCCATACTTATTACTCATTGCTAGTTGCCGAGATGGTGGCAGTGGGCTTTCTTCTTGAAGACCTGGTAGCAATTGTTTGCTAAACTATTTCAGAGGGCATTCAGAGTCAACCACAATATGCTAATCTGATAAATATTCTCGGTCGAGTTATTTTTAATTACATCTGAATGCTATATTTTTGTGTATTACTCACTAAACTAACGCATCTATATAGGCATATACTCTGTTGTGTATCTGTAAAGCATGCACTCACATGTTCCGTCACCAGGGAGCGCATCCCCTGAAGTCCCAAGGGATACCAGCATCCCTTGGGAGCACTGTATATAAGCCGGCCCCTAAGGCCTGTTCCTCACTCTGGAGTGTCTTAATAAAGACAGGGGTCACTGTTACTTTAATCTCCCTGTGTGCAGTCTCATCTGTGTTAGGAACATAATAACTGGCGACGAGGATACGAATCCAACGCAAAGATGCAGCAAACTGTGGGCATCCTGGAGAAGTTCTCGGAGGGTGAGGACTGGGAAGCCTATGTTGAACGGCTAGACCAGTACTTTGTAGCCATGAGCTGGATGGAGAAGGAGGCGCTGCAAAAAGGAGAGCGGTCCACCTCACGGTCTGCGGGGCACCGACCTACAGCCTCATGAAGAATCTTCTGGCTCTGGTGAAACCCACAGATAAGTCGTATGAGGAGCTGTGTACACTGGTTCGGGAGTATCTTAACCTGAGAGGGAGAACGTGCTGATGGCGAGGTATTGGTTCTGCCAGCGATCTGAAGGTCAGGAAGTGGCGAGCTACGTCGCCGAGCTAAGGCGACTTGCAGGACAATGTGAGTGTGATGGCTACCTGGAGCAAATGCTCAGAGACTTTTTTGTACTGGGCATTGGCCACGAGACCATCCTACGAAAACTTTTGACTGTAGAGACACCGACCCTCAGCACGGCCATTGCGATAGCACAGGCATTTATGTCCATCAGTGATAACACCAAACTAATCTCTCAGCACACAGGTGCTAGCAATGTTCAGAAGTTAACTGGAACTGTGTTTGCGAGCAGAAATGTACAGGGCAGAAACCATGAGTCTGCAACTGCCAGCAGGCCTCAGATGACTCAGAATTCCCAACAAAGGATGAATGCAAGGCAATTCACATCTTGTTGGTGTTGTGGAGGCTTCCATTCAGCCTATTCATGCTGCTTCAAAGGTTATGTTTGCAAGAGCTGTGGAACAATGGGGCACCTAAGCTGCAAGCTCTGCAAAACCTGCTAACCACCACGTGGCAGAGTAAAATTGTTCCATGGTGGATCAAACCAATTTCGAGCCTCAGAGAGAGGAGACAGATGCTGAAGTACACAGGGTGCACACATTTTCGATGAAATGTCCACCTATAATGCTAAATGTAAAATTGAATGGCTTACCCATAGCCTTGAAACTGGACACTGGCGCTAGCCAATCCATCATGAGTAAAAAGATGTTTGAGAGACTGTGGTACAACAAGGCATTCAGACCAGCCCTGAGCCCCATCCACACGAAACTGAGAACGTACACCAAAGAGCTTATCATTGTCCTGGGAAGCGCCATGGTCAAGATCACCTACGAGGGCACGGTGCACGAACTGCCATTCTGGAATATCCCAGGCGATGGCCCCACACTGCTCGGAAGGAGCTGGCTGAGCAAAATCCGCTGGAACTGGGATGACATCCGAGCGCTATCACATGTCGATGAGGCCTCATGTACCCAGGTTCTTAACAAATTTCCTTCCCTTTTTGAGCCAGGCATTGGAAACTTCTCCGGGGCGAAGGTGCAGATCCACTTAGTCTCAGAGGCACGACCCATCCACCACCACCACATGATAAATCACCTGTCACCGCCCGCCAGATTAGGACTTGGACCAGCCAAGATCCTCTGCTGTCCCGAGTAAAAAACTGTATACTGCATGGGAGCTGGGCCAGCATCCCCGTTGAAATGCAAGAGCTAATCAAGCCGTTCCAACGACGAAAGGACGAGCTGTCCATTCAGGCAGACTGCTTGTTGTGGGGTAACCGCGTAATGCTACCCAAAAAGGGCAGGGAGACGTTCATCTCGGATCTCCACAGCACACACCCGGGTATAGTAATGATGAAAGCGATAGACAGATCCCACGTGTGGTGGCTCGGTATCAACTCTGACTTAGAGTCCTGTGTACGGCAATGCAGCGTGTGTGCTTAGTTGAGCAACACGCCCAGAGAGGCACCACTAAGTTTGTGGTCCTGGCCCTCCAGACCACGGTCAAGGATCCATGTCGACTATGCGGGCCCGTTTCTCGGTAAAATGTTCTGGTGGTGGTGGATGCTTTTTCAAAATTAATTGAAAATGAAATAATGTCGGGAAGCACCGCCACCGCCATCATTGAAAGCCTGAGGGCCATGTTTGCCACCCACGGCCTGCCTGACATACTGGTCAGTGACAACGGGCCATGTTTCACCAGTGCCGAATTTAAAGAATTCATGACCCACAATGGGATCAAGCATGTCACCTTGGCCCCGTTTAAACCAGCCTCCAATGGGCAGACAGAGTGGGCAGTATAAACAATCAAACAGACCTTCAAATGAGTCACAGAAGGCTCACTCCAAACCCGCCTGTCCCGAGTACTGCTCAGTTACCGCACGGGACCCCACTCGCTCACGGGTGCCCCCGGCTGAGCTACTCATGAAAAGGACACTTAAAACCAGACTCTCGCTGGTTCACCTCAACCTGCATGATCAGGTAGAGAGCAGATGGCAGCAACAAAATGTAAACGATGGTCGCACCACTGTGTCATGGAAAATTGATCTGAATGACCCTGTGTATGTGCTAAACTATGGACATGGTCCCAAGTAGATCGCGGGCACGGTGATAGTTAAAGAAGGGAATAGGATGTTTATAGTCAAACTAGACAATGGACAATGGACAATGGACAAAACACCTGGAAACGAGGCTGGGGTTCACAGACTGCCCTGAACAGCCCACAACACACACCCAAAGGATCAACGACACCACCCGGACCAGGAAATCGAACCCATCACGCCCAACAGCCCAGCAAGGCCAGGCTCACCTAGCAGCCTTGCAGGGCCAACAACACGCCAACCCAGCGAGGGCACAGCCAACACACCAGAACAGACATTTTGTACCGAGGCGGTCCACCAGGGAAAGAAAGGCTCCCGACCGCCTCACCTTGTAAATAGTTTTCACTTTGACTTTGGGGGGCGGAGTGATGTTGTGTATCTGCAAAGCATGCACTCCCATGTTCCGCCACCAGGGAGTGCATCCCTTGGGAGCATTGTATATAAGCCGGCCCTTAAGGCCTGTTCCTCACTCTGGAGTGTCTTAATAAAGACTGAGGTCACTGTTACTTTAACCTCCCTGTGTGCAGTCTCATCTGTGTTAGGAACACAATATACTCAATGGTGCAGTGTTCTTGAAGAAGAGCAAGGGAGTTCTCCCGGTGTCCTGGCCAACAGTTATCCCACAACCAACATCTAAAACAGATGATCTTGTCATTTATTTCATTGCTGTTTGTGGGAGCTTCCTGTGTGCAATTTGGCTGCCGAGTTTCCTACATTACAACAGTGTCTACATTTCAAAAGGTATTTCATTGACTGTACAGCATTTGGAATGTCCTGAGGTCATGAAAGACACTATATAAATGCAAGTCTTTCTTTATTTATTTTCAAAAATGATTTTTTCTAAACAAGCACTGAAAGCATTATATGCACAAGTATTCTAAGATGTAGCTAGAATGCAGTATGCACATTGACACTGGGAGTAGGTAGGGCTCAGAATGTCTGAATTATTTAACCTGGAGATAGCTCAAGAAATCACAGGCATAAAAAGTAATTCATTTGGGGGTGAAAATTGGCCCATGTGGAAGCTGCAAAGAACTTTTGGTAGTAAAAAGAAAATCAAACAATGTCTATTTTCGTATAAGTACGACAGCAACCTTATCTCTGCATAGTAATTGCTAGAATTAAACTGCCAGCTAATACAACAACTTGTATTTATATAATGCCTTTAACGTAGTAAAACATCCCAAGGCACTTCACAGAAGTGTTATAACACAAAAAACTTGACACCGAGCCAGATAAGGAGAAACTAGGGCAGATGACCAAAAGCTTGGTCAAAGAGGTAAATTTTAGGGAGCGTCTTAAAGGAGGAAAGAGAGATAGAGAGGCGGAGAGGTTTAGGGAGGGAGTTCCAGAGCTTGGGAACTGAAGGCAGGCCACCAACGGTTTAAATCAGGGTTGCTCAAGGGGCAGAATTAGAGAAGCATAGACATTTTAGTGGGGGCCGGGGGGTGGGGGGAGGGGGCTGTGGTTGTGGGGCTGGAGGAGATTACAGAGATTACAGGGACAAGGCCATGGAGGAATTTGAAAACAAGGATGAAAATTTTAAAACTGAGGCATTGCTTAATTTGGAGCCAATGTAGATCAGCAATCACAGGGGTTATGGGTGAACGAGATGGTGCAAGTTCGGACATGGGCTGCCGAATTTTGGATGACCTCAAGTTTATTTATGGTAGAATGTAGGAGACCAGCCAGGAGTGCATTGAAACAGTCAAGTCTGTAACAAACATGGATTAGGGTTTCAGCAGCAGATGAGCTGAGGCATGGAGGAGACGGGCAAAGTTATGGAGGTGGAAATAGGCGGTCTTAGTTACGGCTCAGATATGTGGTCAAAATCTCATTTCAGGGTCAAATATGACACCAAGGTTGCATACAAATCTGGTTCAGCCTCAGATGCTAGGGAGAGCGATGGAGTCGGTGGCTAGAAACAGAGTTTGTGGCAGGGACTGAAGACAATGGCTTCAGTCTTCCCAATATTTAATTGGAGAAAATTTCTGCTCATTCAGTACTGGCTGTCAGACAAGCAATCTGATAATTTAGAGACCGTAGAGGGGGTCAAGAAACATGGGGGAAGAAATTGCCCCTTCCCTTAAGGCCTGTTACCACCGGAAATCGGCGGCCACGCTGCGGAGTGCCACGACCATCGATTGTTCGTGTAATGGCTGCCATTATCAAAATTGCGCTCTGGCGGTATCCCGGTGGTGACCCACACCCCCACCTACCGCTCCGCTGCTGCTGAGCCGTCCTAAGTGCGTCATCAGAGTGCGCACTGCCAACATTCTACCCCGACGGCAAAATTCCGCCGAGAAAATCTTCCTCCCACTGGGCTGTGCCAAAAGATGTCAAAAGAATGTAAAAAAAACTTCTTTGTGAACATGAGTATGATACATTTAAAGGCGGTTAATGAAGATCTGAAAAGGAAGGCTAAAGCTAAAGATGTCAGCTCGTAAAAAAAAATACTGAAAGGAGATTATTGCTTATACAAACATTACGAAAAATATGGAGACCATGGGGTTGATTTTCATCCCCCCACTGGGCAGGAATCGGGTGTTAGCACAATGAAAATGGCAGTGCAGCATTAGCTGTCCCATTCCCGCCGATGTCTGGATCTCTGCCCATTTTGGTGGTGAAATGGTGAAATGGAAGGTCCAGGTGCCCTACAGAAACAGACGGAGCAACCACTTTGATCCGACGCCATATTATAAAAAGGATATAGAGGCACTGGAGAGGGCGCAGAGAAGATTTACAAGGATGATACCAGAAATGCGAGGGTATATTATCAGGAAAGGATGAACAGGCTGGGTCTCTTTTGTGTTGAAAAGAGAAGGCTGAGGGGTGACCTAATAGAGGTCTTTAAAATTATGAAAGGTTTTGATAAAGTAGATACAGAGAGAATGTTTCCACTCGTGGGGAAGAGCATAACTAGAGGCCATCAATATAAGATGGTCACCAAGAAAT
Source organism: Pristiophorus japonicus (assembly GCF_044704955.1). NCBI lineage: Eukaryota > Metazoa > Chordata > Chondrichthyes > Pristiophoridae > Pristiophorus > Pristiophorus japonicus. The sequence continues at coordinate 243,798,259 of NC_091980.1, read as the reverse complement.
CAAATAGGGAAGTCAGAGGAAATTTCTTTACCCAGAGAGTGGTGAGAATGTGTAACTCGCTACCACAGGGAGTGGTTGAAGCGAATAGTATGGATGCATTTAAGGAGCGGTTAGATAAGTATATGAGGGAGAAGGGAATAGAGAGTTGTGTTGATAGAGTAAGTTGAGGAAAGACGGGAGGAGGCTCAAATGGAGCATAAACGTTGGCATGGACTGGTGAGGCCGAACGGCCTATTTCTGTGCTGTGTATCCGATGTAATCCTATGATCCATTCATGTGGGATGTGGTTAGTGAAGGGCTAGGGCTGGGGCTTGGGGAAGTTTAGACAGTGAGAGGGCGGGGGGGGGTTGAAAGCCGAGGAGCTGTTTGCAGGGGAGCTCCCTAGGGAGCTGCTACCACGACGGTCGCTGATCCTGCCACAGCACACAACTCGGGAGCAGCAAAGCAGCATTACAGACGGCTAAAGGCTAAGGTCCAACAAAAAACCCGGGACCTAAAGAACAGGTGGTGGATGGAGAAAGCACAGGAGATACAGCAGCTGGCCGACAACCATGATGTGCGAGGTTTCTTCACCGCAGTCAAGGCCACAGAAGGGCCAAACTCCCAAGGCCCCACCCCACTCCTGGCCAAGAACGGGGAAACACTCATCAAGGACACCGAGGCAGTCAGGAAGGAACACTTCGAAGATCTCCTCATTTGAGACTCTGCCTTTGACTTGAGTGTTCTCAACTCCATTCCGCAGCATGCTACCCGCCACCACCTCAGTGAGACCCCAACACTGCATGAGGTAGAAAAGGCCATAAGACAGCTAAAAAACAACAAGGCTACAGGAGCGGATGGAATCCCTGCTGAGGCATTGAAGTATGGCGGAGAGGCACAACTGGCACAAATACACGTCGTCATCTCTCTCATCTGGAGGGAGGAGAGCATGCTGGGAGATCTTAGAGATGCAGTGATCGTGACCATCTTTAAAAAAGGGAACAAGTCTGACTGCAGCAACTACAGAGGAATCTCCCTGCTATCAACCGCTGGGAAAGTCGTCGCTAGAGTCCTCCTCAACCGACTTCTCCCCGTGGCCGAGGAGCTCCTCCCGGAGTCACAGTGCGGATTTCGTCCCCTCTGGGGCACAATGGACATAATCTTTTGCAGCGCGACAGTTGCAGGAAAAATGCAGGGAACAGCGGCAGTCCTTATACATGGCCTTCTTCGACCTTACAAAGGCCTTTGACACTGTCAACCACGAGGGTCTATGGAGCGTCATTCTCTGTTTCGGATGCCCCCAAAAGTACGTCACCGTCCTCCGTCTGCTCCACGATGACATGCAGGCCTTGATCCTTACCAACGGATCCATCACAGATCCAATCCACGTCCGGACCGGGTCAAGCAGGGCTGCGTCATTGCCCCAACTCTCTTCTCAATCTTCCTCGCTGCCATGCTCCACCTCAGAGTCAACAAGCTCCCCGCTGGAGTGGAACTAAATTACAGAACCAGTGGGAAGCTGTTCAACCTTCGCCATCTCCAGGCCAGGTCCAAGACCACTCCAACTTCTGTCGTCGAGCTACAGTACGCGAACAACGCCTGCTTCTGTGCACACACGGAGGCTGAACTCCAGGACATAGTCGACGTGTTTACCGAGGCGTACGAAAGCATGGGCCTTATGCTAAACATTAGTAAGACAAAGGTCCTCCACCGGCCTGTCCTCACCGCACAGCACTGCCCCGCAGACATCAAGATCCACGGCGCGGCCCTGGACAACGTGGACCACTTTCCTTACCTCGGGAGCCTCCTATCAACAAGAGCAGACATTGACGACGAGATCCAACACCGCCTCCAGTGTGCAGTGCAGCCTTCGGCCACCTGAGGAAAAGAGTGTTTGAACACCAGGCCCTCAAAACTGTCACCAAGCTCATGGTCTACAGGGCTGTAGTAATACCCGCCCTCCTGTATGGCTCAGAGACATGGACCATGTACAGCAAACACCTCAAGTCGCTGGAGAAATACCACCAGCGATGTCTCCGCAAGATCCTGCATATCTCCTGGGAGGACAGACGCACCAACATTAGCGTCCTCGTCCAGGCCAACATCCCCAGCATTGAAGCACTGACCACACTTGATCAGCTCTGCTGGGCAGGCCACATAGTTCGCATGCCAGACACGAGACTCCCAAAGCAAGCGCTATACTCAGAACTCGTCCACAGCAAATGAGCCAAAGGTGGGCAGAGGAAACGTTACAAGGACACCCTCAAAGCCTCCCTGATAAAGTGCGACATCCCCACTGACACCTCGGAGTCCCTGGCCATAGACCGCTCTAAGTGGAAGAAGTGCATTCGGGAGGGCGCTGAGCTCCTCAAGTATCGTCGCCGAGAATATGCAGAAATCAAGCGCAGACAGCGGAAGGAGTGTGCGGCAAACCAGGCTCCCTGCCCACCCTTTCCCTCAACGACTATCTGTTCCACCTGCGACAGAGAGTGTGGTTCTCGTATTGGACTGTTCAGCCACCTAAGAACTCATGCTAAGAGTGGAAGCAAGTCTTCCTCGATTCTGAGGGACTGCCTATGATGATGATGGGTTAGTGAAAGATAGAAACATAGAAAAATAAAAATAGGTGCAGGAGTAGGCCATTTGGCCCTTCCAGCCTGCACCACCATTCAATAAGATCATGGCTGATCATTCACCTCAGTACCCCTTTCCTGCTTTCTTTCCATACCCCTTGATCCCTTTAGCCGTAGGGACCATATCAAACTCCCTCTTGAATATATCCAATGAACTGGAGTCAACAACTCTCTGCAGTAGGGAATTCTACAGGTTAACAACTCTGAGTGAAGAAGTTTCTCCTCATCTCAGTCCTAAATGATTTACCCCTTATCCTTAGACTGTGTCCCCTGGTTCTGGACTTCCCCAACATCGGGAACATTCTTCCTGCATCTAATTTGTTCAGTCCCGTTAGAATTTTATATGTTTCTATGAGATCCCCTCTCATCCTTCTAAACTCCAGTGAATACAGGCCCAGTCGATCAAGTCTCTCCTCCTTTGTCAGTCCTGCCATCCCAGGAATCAGTCTGGTGAACCTTCGCTGCACTCCCTCAATAGCAAGAACGTCCTTCCTAAGGTTAGGAGACCAAAACTGAACACAATATTCCAGGTGAGGCCTTACTAAGTAAGGCTTGTACAACTGCAGTCAGACCTCCCTACTCCTATACTCAAATCGTCTAGCTATGAAGGCCAACATACCATTTGCCTTCTTCACCAGCTGCTGTACCTGCATGCCAACTTTCAATGACTGATATACCATGACACCCAGGTCTCATTGCACCTCCCCTTTTCCTAATCTGCCACCATTCAGATAATATTCTGCCTTCGTGTTTTGCCACCCAAGTGTATAACCTCACATTTATCCACATTATACTGCATCTGCCATGCGTTTGCCCATTCACCTAACCTGTCCAAGTCACCCTGCAGCCTCTTAGCGTCCTCCTCACAGCTCACACCGCCACCCAGCTTAGTGTCATCCCTTTAGTTTAACCCCTCCCCAACAGCACTAACAAACACTCCCCCTAGGACATTGGTTCCAGTCCTGCCCAGGTACAGACCGTCCGGTTTGTACTGGTCCCACCTCCCCCAGAACTGGTTCCAATGTCCCAGGAATTTGAATCCCTCCCTTCTGCACTACTCCTCAAGCCACGTATTCATCTTAGCTATCCTGCAATTGCTACTTTGACTAGCACATGGCACTGGTAGCAATCCTGAGATTACTACCTTTGAGGTTCTACTTTTTAATTTAACTCCTAGCTCCTGAAATTCAGCTTGTAGGACCTCAGCCCGTTTTTTTTAACCTATATTGTTGGTACCTATATGCACCACGACAACTGGCTGTTCACCCTCCCCCTCCAGAATGCCCTGCAGCCGCTCTGAGACATCCTTGATCCTTGCACAGGGAGGCAACATATCATCCTGGAGTCTCGATTGCGGCCGCAGAAACGTCTATCTGTTCCCCTTACAATTGAATCCCCCATCACTATAGCTCTCCCACTCTTTTTCCTGCCCTCCTGTGCAGCAGAGCCACCCACAGTGCCATGAACTTGGCTGCTGCTGCCCTCCCCTGATGAGTCATCTCTCCCCACAACAGTACCCAAAATGGTGCATCTGTTTTGGAGAGGGATGACCGCAGGGGACCCCTGCACTACCTTCCTTCCACTGCTCTTCCTGTTGGTCATCCATCCCCTATCTGTCTGTGTAACCTTTACCTGCGGTATGACCAACTCACGAAACGTGCTATTCACGGCATCCACCCGCAGCTCCAGTGCTGCAATGCCACCTGTCAAGGGCTGCAGCAGGACACACTTCCCGCACATGTAGTCGTCAGGGACACTGGAAGTGTCCCTGAGTTCCCACATAGTACAGGAGGAGCATGACATGTGTCCGAGCTGTCCTGCCATGATTTAACCCCTAGATACAAGGAAAAGGTTAGAGATGGCATTCTCTGTGAATTTTATGCAGATACCATGGCATGTTCTGCTATGGGGTCTGTCAACTGGACCCAGCTACCCAAACAGGTGCAGGCATTGCAGCCTGGAAAAGCACCAGCAGCAGGATGATACAGTCAGAGCTCCCTCTGAACAGCTGATAACACAGCCACTATTCCATCCCTGTGTGCCACTAGGACCTTAATTGACCATGTATAAATCATTATTTCTTGTCTAATCTATGATGCTGTGAATTCACATCTTCAATCTACTGCGGGTTCTGTATCTGACAGTATTTTTGAGAATTTTGAGAGACCAGAAAATTATTATTATTTAACAATCACCTTGTATGCTTAATATTCTGATGTTTTTGTTGTACCTCATGGCAGTATTTTACCATAAAATATTTCCAATGTTACCATTATTTGTTTTGCTGTGATTTGTGGTTTAAACAAATGAAAAGAACCTGCAGCAGATCAAATAATTCATCACTTTGAGAAATAACCTCGCCCCACCCTGTAGAATCTACATATATATATACGATTCAGGTAATAAGCCGGTTCTCTTATTATCCTTTATGTTATTAACATCAATGAGTAGGATGTTCTATTCCCTGCTTGAACTATAACGTGTGCACACTGCAATCCCCTGGTGCGTTTCAGTACATTGTTTAATAACGAACTGAGAAAGGCTTCATCCTCGCAGCTCGTCATCCTCGCAGAGGGAGAGAGACGCCCTTTCGAAAGGGATCCTCCTCCGAACGCGGCTGCACGGTGCACACGCCAACAAAAATGGCACAGAAAAACACAGCGAGGAATCGGAAAGAAAGAAATAGCTGGGGTAAGTCAGACATCTGCCTGCGGTCGGCAAAACCTCTCCGTTGAAGCTCGAAGAAATATTGCACCTTCTTGAAGAAGGCCAAGCGAGGAGGCAGAGGCAGGACTGAATGCAGGAGCCAGGATGCTGTCGCTGGCGGGGATCAAGGGACACTGAGCCCCAATGCTGGCTGAACAGGGCGGGTAAAGGACGAGGTTGCTGCCGAATACAGCACCAACATTAACTCGTCGTTGTTCTTTTATGAAGATTCAGAAGGCCATTGCATTTGGTCTTGTGTATTACTTGTTTTTTTTTCAGGAGCCCTGCACTGTTATGGAAGCCGGCCCTTGCATTAAGACGCCTGGCTGGCTCTAGGGTTGTGGTTATTCAGACAGGCCCTCGACTGTTTGCTAAATAAATACAAAAAGAAGGAAGAATATGCAGTCTGTGCGCCACCCGGGCTGGATCTCAGAAGCACAAATGCCTGGGCTGCGAAGGAATTTGACAGCGGTGCTGCTGTGAACATCCTTATTTCTGCAGTGGTCCGCCCTAGGAAGGGGCGAAGTGGCTGAGCTTTTAAAGGGGTCGGTGAAAAGGAGATTCTTCTCTCCTTCCCCCACCCGACCCCCTCCATACTCATGGTGCTCAAGGGCAGATGCTTTTCATCGCACTCTCTATTTCCAGCATTACCTAAATGCACCATCATGGGGAACAAACAAGATCGATGTCAAGCAAACACTTCCAGACATGTAAACCCCTACCACCGCCCATAATGACGCTTGTTTTTTCATATCAGGACAGGTAGTACATTGAAGTCATTTTTTTCACATTTTTTCCAATTTATAATTGGACATGAAAAATTATAATGATTGGGGATCACAGGAGTATTGCTGGTCTTGTGGTGATGTTGCGGGGGGGGGGGGGGTTTACATTTTACTAGACAATGAGACTAAATATTGCCTACTTCATATGGCGTCAAATCCGCACACCTACAATCCGTAAAAAGGCTTGTTTGCAATAGGCAATATAAAAATAGTTGACAAAATTATCTTGTCCTTTTACGGGATCCATTCAGGGCCCATGCAGTTGACTGGGTTACACGGGCCTAATGCTTCCCATGTTGGTCCAAAAAACCTAATAATTCGAGTATTCCCCCTTTTCTCGTACTCTATAATTTTTTTTTCCAGGTGATGACTTTCCTTCATCTTTTCCTGTGTTACTTGCCTTGCTGCCACAGAGCCCCCAATTTTATTGTAGTCTCTATATTATTAGTGCTACCTCTTTTATTAGAGCCTACAGTAAGTTCGTGGATAAGTTGAAGAGCAAGAAGCCTTCTTTGGAGGAAGGAAGGAAACAGAAAGCTGGTTAAAAACTCAAACTCTGTGGAGCTAGTGGAATTGTCATCTATAAATATGAAGCATGAAGCAAAGGAGGCTGTCGAGGAAAGCTGAATCAGATAGTGTCGTGTAAGGAAGGGAGGTATTGGTAAATGAGGTAACCATCAACTTAGGAATTGTGAAGCATCAGTAATGGAACCAGTGAGTCGCACGTGGCAGGAGGAATGATGAAATTGACTCAGAAAACACAAGCATTGCCAAGATCAGTGGCTAATTTGAGGTTTATCTGGAGATGTAAAAAGCATGAAAAGTGGAGCATTTTCTAAAAAGATAGAAGTATTGAAAGCAAGGAAGTGCGCAGAGGGGATGGAACACAGAAGCGCTCAATTATATTTTCATTAGCTGTTTAAAGGTAGGTTTTTTTTGTTTATGGAATGCAAAGACAGGAAGTGTTTAGTATCTATAAAGTTAGTATCTCCACTCTCCTCACCCACACAGGCAAAACAAGCATATGAGCTGCGAGGAGGATGCTACGAGGCTGCAGAGTGACTTGGATAGGTTAGGTGAGTGGGCAAATGCGTGGCAGATGAAGTATAATGTGGATAAATGTGAGGTTATCCACTTTGGTGGTAAAAACAGAGAGACAGACTATTATCTGAATGGTGACAGATTAGGAAAAGGGGAGGTGCAACGAGACCTGGGTGTCATGGTACATCAGTCATTGAAGGTTGGCATGCAAGTAAAGCAGGCGGTTAAGAAAGCAAATGGCATGTTGGCCTTCATAGCGAGGGGATTTGAGTACAAGGGCAGGGAGGTGTTGCTACAGTTGTACAGGGCCTTGGTGAGGCCACACCTGGAGTATTGTGTACAGTTTTGGTCTCCTAACTTGAGGAAGGACATTCTTGCTATTGAGGGAGTGCAGCGAAGGTTCACCAGACTGATTCCCGGGATGGCGGGACTGACCTATCAAGAAAGATTGGATCAACTGGGCTTGTATTCACTGAAGTTCAGAAGAATGAGAGGGGACCTCATAGAAACGTTTAAAATTCTGACGGGTTTAGACAGGTTGGATGCAGGAAGAATGTTCCCAATGTTGGGGAAGTCCAGAACCAGGGGACACAGTCTAAGGATAAGGGGTAAGCCATTTAGGACCGAGATGAGGAGAAACTTCTTCACCCAGAGAGTGGTGAACCTGTGGAATTCTCTACCACAGAAAGTAGTTGAGGCCAATTCACTAAGTATATTCAAAAGGGAGTTAGATGAAATCCTTACTACTAGGGGGATCAAGGGGTATGGCGAGAAAGCAGGAATGGGGTACTGAAGTTGCATGTTCAGCCATGAACTCATTGAATGGCGGTGCAGGCTAGAAGGGCCGAATGGCCTACTCCTGCACCTATTTTCTATGTTTCTATGTTTCTATGTTTTACTTTAGCATTCACCCATCAGATGAGGCATAATCTACTCAACACCAGTGAATCAAAATGTTATTAAACAAGGAGTGGACAGCTGACATAATTAAAGCAAGGGATGAAAATGAAATGAGGTGTCTCTAGTAGGCAGCATTAGTGATGATGACTCTATTCCATATTTCCTTGATCAAGGGTCCAACCTTTGCTCCATGGACATTAGTGGGAGGATTGTTTCAGGGTTCACACGGAAGCTTCCTCCTGATCAGATTTCTGCAATTCAATAGCCCAAGACTGGTAAATTCATGGTGACAGATTCATTTTTTTTATTAAGAATTGAATATGATTCTATGATAAGAAATGGAATTAGTCTGAAGAATAGGTCGCAGAGAAAATTGAAGTTGAAAATGCAAGTAAATCAATGACATCAGCTTGGGTCAGTGGTAGCATTCTATCTTCTAGGTCATAAGGTTCGAGTCCCACATCAGAACATGATCACATAATCTGGGCTAACACTCCACTGCAGTACTGAGGGAAGGTTGCATTGTGGGAAACGCTATTTTTCAGATAAGATATGAAACCGAGGTCTTGTCTAACTGTTCAGGTGGACGTTAGAGATCCCATGACATTATTTGAAGAGCAGAAAGTTGTCCAGGTAACAGGCCAAAATTCCTTCTTCAATTAATACCAAAAAAACACACAGATTAAGTTTTTGGGACTTTGTTGGTACAGAATAGCTGCCATATTTGCCTGCACAACAATCACTCAAGTTCAAAAGTAATTAATTGTTTGAAGTACTTTTAAGATATTTCAACAATGTGATAGGATGCTATAATAAATGCAGGTATTTCTCAATACGGATCAACCAGAAAATCTTATAAACGTTCATTTTTAAGTGTATCTTACAGTTCAGCAATGATAAAATGCAACACTATTTTAAATATTTCTCTAATAAGCAATGGGTTTGGAGCAGTAAAATGCAAAGTAATTGCATCAATCCTGTATTTATGACAGTTCAACACAGGGAGGTGGAAACAAAACAGAAAATACAGGTCAGAACAAACAGACAAGTTAACATTTTGGGTGTGGATCTTTCCTGCTTTGAGACAGGGCTTATACCTGAAACATTAACTTCTCTATTCTCTGCAAAGATGCTGACTGACTCACTGCATTTCCAACATTTTCTGCTTTTGTTTCAGATTTCAAGTATTTTGCTCTTTACATGGGGAGTTAGTGTCAATTTGGCTCAGTGGTAGCTGAGAGTTTAGAAGGTTGTGGGTTCAAGCCACTTGAATACAGTACTGTATTGTAAGGTGCTGTTTTTTTTTGGATGAGACAGTAAACAAAGGCCTAACAATAGATAGTAAAGTGTCAAAATTGCATCAAATATATTTCTCTTTTAGAGACTTAATCATTGTTTCACATCATTTAATGGTTTTATATATCTACTTTACACTAATTTGCTTGTTTGTTACACAGCACATTTTTCTTCAGAAGTCAAATGTACACTTATGACTAAATGATCTGATATGACTTTCCAATCAGAAAGGGAATGTTTTGATTTTTAGCTCACCATTAAATTAGATTCTTGCCTTGCTGAGATTTCTAATTAAATACTTTTCACTTGCTCAATACAATGAACTAGCGTCAAGATCTGAATACAGAGGTGCATATTTAATCTTAATAATTAATGCCATATTTTAGAACTGGTTGTACTATGATATACTAAAACTATTTTGAACTACACTGGTAATTCACACCTTTCATAATATTATGAATTATTTAAATCTTTCATATTTGTATAAGTCCCATTATGACAATTATATAAACTTGCACATAGTTTAGCTTCAGAAATCTGTGAAGATGGAGATACCACTGCTTTTGTGAATCTCTATATTACAGTTCAAAAAAAATTGCTTAAAATCAGAATTCAGTGAACAGCTGCAGATAAGTTATACAAAAACAAACTTAGAGGTCAATTGATCCCGCTTCTCTATTGAGCCCAGGAAGGTTTCAATCTACCGTATATGTAGGTTATATAATAATAAGTTATTATTGAAATATAAATTATTATATAGACAATCATTAACCCAGCTCAATAGAGTTCATCTTTGGGCTGTTAATTAGCTTGCAACTAACTGGAAGCCATGCTTTGTGCAAAATGTGTTTGGACACCTGAGTTATAATTTTGAGCTGTAATAGTAATGTTGATAATAAAGTAAAAACATTAAAAAAATATATAAATTTCTATACTGTGCCAAAAGTAAGGGGGTGTATATTATGGACTGCTTTATCCATGCTATCAGCAGGAGACAATGAGTAGAGGCTAAATATATCCTCACATAAAAAAGAAAAAAAATGGAGGGCAACTTAGAAATGACAGCTTGGCAACAGACAAGCCTGATGCTTCATCTTTCCTTACCTCTACCTTGCTCTTAATAAGCAGGATGAGTAGGTTAGCCTCCTCCAAAGGAGTGACGCACCTGTGATTTGTTAGCCTCTCTCCATTTCAGCTCTGTCCACTTGAATTAAATGCTATTTGTCGTACAAGCAGAAAAGTGTTAAGAAAACAGTAAATTGAAGGGATACATGAACAGTGACATATATGTGCCCAATCTGCAGGCCAAAATGTATGTCAGGAGGTGATGATGCATCATTCCTCAACCTGCTAAATGGTACAGTACTGCTAGCCTCAGGAATTCAGTGGATTAAGCTTTTGAACCTATTACATTCCATTATGTGCACAAAACTACAGAGAAAAAGGAAAAAAATATGTTTTAGCCCAGAAATCGGATCACACCTGAATAGGGGTGCAATCCAGGTGCAGTACATACTCCGTGCACCTAATGAGGTTGACTGTAGGATCATGGCAGATTGGTCCGCCTGCCTTAGTAGGATAGTATCAGCAAGCTCTAGGTGGCATTTGCGGTCCAAAATGCAGGTCACTGGTCACAGGGTTGGGGGGGATGGGAGAGGGGGGGTAAAAAAATGAGCCGGCTCAGATGTCAGCCGAGGTCCTCAACAGTCTGTGGGGGAAGAATAGCAATGGCCAAGGGTATGCTGTGGTCATTTTCAGTCAAATTTTGTGAAGGGGACTGAAATAGATGGTCTTTTTTATTTGTTCATGGGATGTAGGTGTCGCTGGCAAAGCCATCATTTATTGCCCATCCTCAATTGTCCTTGAGAAGCTGGTGGTGAGCTGCCTTCTTGAACCTCTGCAGTCCGTGTGGTGAAGGTACTCCCATAGTGCTGTTAGGGAAGGAGCTCCAGGATTTTGACCCAACAACGATGAAGGAACGGCGATATATTTCCAAGTCAGTATGGTGTATGACTTGGAGGGGAACTTGAAGGCAATAGTGTTCCCATGTGCCTGCTGCCCTTGTGCTTCTTAGGAATAGAGGTCATGGTTTGGGAGGCGCTGTTAGGCCCCAGATTTGCATATTCAGTAGATTGGCAGTTACAGGCACGTGCCCTGGACACCTACGGAGGAACTCTAAGCAATATGGCAGGCAGTACACTTGCAGCACAGAATGAGCGTGCACATACTGTTGACCACGTTGGACCTTTAGGCACCGATTTTACGGCTATTGTGTCAGAAAATCTGAGGGTATTTCTGACCAAACACAATACGTTTTTTCATTGAAAAAAATGTGTTAGAGGACTTGTGTTTCTCAGAACTGCAATTGCAGATTAACTAAATATATTTTTTATATAGCAATCTTAAGTATGTGCAAAGATTTGTCCAAAATTATCATGTGTACTTCCACTAATAGAGAAATACCACTTTACTTATTAAATAAATTAAATGCTAAACTGACTGAGTATCATAGAATCTTAGAAAATTAGTAATTATAAATAATAATATTCATACCAGATCATATCATTTGGGATGAAAACTGCTAGTTCCATTATGAGGTAGGTGATTGGCTTGTTGAAGTGTACACTTGACATAAATACTTTTCCAAACTTAATAGTGGGTAGCTGGAGGTGCAGCACTAGCATATTTTACATATATTTATTAAATAAAGTGAACTATGTTACATTTTATTAATATTTTGAAAACTTTGATTATAGGAGGATTTTCAGAGGGAAGCTTTAGCTGGACATCAGAAGATGAAGTTGTCCAGCGGGCGAGACCAGTTCAGATTCTTGTCGTTAATGATGACCATACTTTTGAACTGGATGAAGTGGCTCTGAACAAAATACTTCTCTCAGAAGAAGTTAGAGATCGGGAAGTGGTCGCCTTATCTGTTGCTGGTGCCTTCAGAAAAGGAAAATCATTCCTTATGGACTTCATGCTGAGATATATGTACAGCCAGGTAAAATAAGAATGATATATCTTCATGTTAACAGTTGTCATTTTTAACATGGGAGGCACTTGTTTAAAAGTTGATATAAAGCCCACCCCCCAGTAGTGCTCTACTATAAAATTTGCACCATGGGATGGTAAGGTACAGATTCTTTATATTCATCATTATCATAGGCAATCCCTCGAAATTGAGGAAGACTTGCTTCCACTTTAAAAGTAAGTTCTCAGGTGACTACAGTTCAATATGGGAATTACAGTCTCTGTCACAGGTGGGGCAGACAGTCGTTGAAGGAAAGGGTGGGGGGGGGGATGGGGGGAGTCTGGTTTGCCGCACACTCTTTCCGCTGCCTGTGCTTGTTTTCTACATGGTCTTGGCAACGAGACTCGAAGTGCTCAGGGCCCTCCTGGATGCTCTTCCTCCACTTAGGGCAGTGTTTGGCCAGGGATTCCCAGTTGTCGGTTGGGATGTTGCACTTTATCAAGGAGGCTTTGAGGGTGTCCTTGAAACGTTTCCTCTGCCCACCTGGGGCTCGCTTGCCATGTAAGAGTTCCGAGTAGAGTGTTTGCTTTGGGAGTCTTGTGTCAGGTATGCGGACGATGTGGCCCGCCCAACGGAGCCGGTCGAGTGTGGTCAGTGCTTCAATGCTGAGGATGTTGGCCTGAACGAGAACACTGACGTTGGTGCGTCTATCCTCCCAGGGGATTTGCAGGATCTTGCGGAGACAGCGTTGGTGGTATTTCTCCAGCGATTTGAGGTATCTACTGTATATGGTCCATGTCTCTGAGCCATGTAGGAGGTGTATCACTACAGTCCTGTAGACCATAAGCTTGGTGCCAGATTTGAGGTCCTGGTCTTCGAACACTCTCTTCCTCAGGCTGCGCTGGCGCACTGGAGGCTGTGTTGGACCTCGTCGTCGATGTCTGCCCTTGCTGATAGTAGGCTCCGAGGTATGGAAAGTGGTCCATGTTATCCAAGGCGACATCGTGGATTTTGATGACAGGGGGGCAGTGCTGTGTGGGGACAACTGCAAGATAAGTGCAGGGAACAGCACCAACCCTTGTACATGGCCTTCTTTGACCTCACAAAGGCCTTTGACACTGTTAACTGCGAGCATCCTCCTCCGTTTCGGCTGCCCCCAAAAGTTTGTCGCCTGCTCCACGACAACATGCAAGCTGTGATCCTGACCAACGGATCCACCACAGAGCCAATCCACGTTCGGACCGGGGTCAAGCAGGGCTGCGTCATCGCGCTAACCCTCTTCTCGATCTTCCTCGCTGCAATGCTCCATCTCACGCAGAACAAGCTGGAGTGGAACTAAACTACAGAACCAGTGGGAACCTGTTTAACCTTTGTCGCCTCCAGGCCAGATCCAAGACCATCCCATCCTCTGTCGTCGAACTACACTATGCGGATGACATTTGTGGCTGCGCACATTCAGAGCCTGAACTCCAAGCCATCGTCAACATCTTCACCGAGGCCTATGAAAGCACGGTTCTTACACTAAACATCCGTAAGACAGAGATCCTCCACCAACCTGACCCCGCCACACAGCACTGCCCCCCGGTCATTCTTTATATTAACAATTTCTTAATTCATCTGGGGAGCCAGGTAAGGTACCTTCAAAGGAATTGAGGCATATCCCCAAGTGCGGAAGAAAATTTTAGTATGTAGATACAAGTACAGAAATGACACGAGGTCAGACAGAGGAATGTTGGGCAGTGCAAGAAATCTCATCAAAAGAAAAAAATAAACTAAAAGATATCAGGAGAAGAAAGCTGGTATTTGTAATGCAGAAGAATAACATTAAACATGTAATGCTCCATAATTAAATGTTTATATACGAGACAAAGAACTTAACTATGAAAAGAATGCAATCCATTTTTGCAACAAAGATACAGATCAGAAATTGCATGGTTTGTATATATTCAATACTGAATTCTACTCTTCATCCTAGTTTTAAGTTTATGATCAGCAGGAACCAGAATTATAGCAGAAATCTATATGTAATGCATACAAATCACAATATAATTATCAGAAGTTGTAATTATTCTATACCATCTGTTATAATTCAGAGTGTCAGTTTACACTCATCATATATGTGAAAATGTAATCAATTCCAGTAGTGGCAAACACTGGCACATAAAGTTTAAAAGTAATTGTAGTCTGTTTTCTTGAACATTTTCAGAATATTATTTTTCTAATATAACTAAGTAGAATTGACTTCCCTGAATTAAATACCACAAATTCCTGGGTCCAATGTATACACATAAGAACATAAGAAATAGGAGCAGGAGTAGGCCATCCGGCCCCTCAAGCCTGCTCCACCATTTAATACGATCATGGCTGATCCGATAATGGACTTCCCTGCCCGCTTCCCATAACCCCTTATTCACTTAGCAGTTAAGAAACTGTCTATCTCAGTCTTAAATTTATTCAATGACCCAGCTTCCACAGCTCTCTGAGGCAGAGAATTCCACAGATTTACAACCCTCAGAGAAGAAATTCCTCCTCATCTCCGTTTTAAATGGGCGGCCCCTTATTCTAAGGTTATGCCCCCTAGTTCTACTCTCCCCATCAGTGGAAACATCCTCTCTGCATCCACCTTGTCAAGCCCCCTCATAATCGTATACGTTTCAAAAAGATCACCTCACATTCTTCTGAATTCCATTGAGTAGAGGCCCAACCTCCTCAACCTTTCCTCATAAGCCAACCCCTTAATCTCCAGAATCAACCTAGTGAACGTTCTCTGAATGGCCTCCAAAGAAAGTATATATTTTCTTAAATATGGAAACCAAAACTGTACACAGTATTCCAGGTGTGGCCTCACCAATACCCTGTGTAACTGTAGCAAGACTTCCCTGCTTTAATATTCTATCCCCTTAGCAATAAAGGCCAAAATTCCATTGGCCTTCCTGATCAATTGCTGTACTTGCATACTAGCCTTTTGTGTTTCATGCACCAGGACCCACAGGTCCCGCTGTACTGCAGCACTATGCAATTTTTCTCCATTTAAATAATAACTTACTCTTCGATTTTTTTTTCTGCCAAAGTGCATAACCTCACACTTTCCAACATTATATTCCATCTGCCAAATTTTTGCCCTCTCACTTAGCCTGTCTATGTCCTTTTGCCGGTTTATTGTTTCCTCCTCACACATTGCTTTTCCTCCCATCTTTGTATTGTCAGCAAACTTGGCTACGTTATACTTGGTCCCTTCATCCAAGTCAATAATATAGATTGTAAATAGTTGGGGTCCCAGCACTGAGGCACCCCACTAGTTACTGATTGCCAACCCACGAATGAACCATTTATCCTGACTCTCTGTTCTCTGTTAGTTAGCCAATCCTCTATCCATGCTAATATATTACTCCAACCCCGTGAACTTTTATCTTTGCAGTAAATTTTTATGTGACACCTTGCCTTCTGGAAGTCCAAATACACCACATCCACTGGTTCCCCTTTATCCACCCTGTTCGTTACATCCTCAAAGAATTCCAGCAAATTTGTCAAATATGACTTCCCCTTCATAAATCCATGCTGACTCTGCCTGACTGAATTATGCTTTTCCAAATGTCCTGCTACTGCTTCTTTAATAATGGACTCCAATATTTTCCCAACCACAGATGTTAGGCTAACTGGTCTATAGTTTCTTGCTTTTTGTCTGCCTCATTTTTTAAATAGGGGCGTTACATTTGCAGTTTTCCAATCTGCTGGGACCTCCCCAGAATCCAGGGAATTTTGGTAAATTACAACCAATGCATCCATTATCCCTGCCGCTATTTCTCTTAAGACCCTAGGATGCAAGCCATTAGGTCCAGGGGATTTACTCACCTTTAGTCCCATTATCTTACTGAGTCCCACCTCCTTAGTGATTGTGATTGTGTTAAATTCCTCCCCCCTATAGCCCCTTGACTATCCACTGTTGGGATATTTTTGGTGTCCTCTACCGTAAAGACTGATACAAAATATTTGTTCAGAGTTTCTGCCATCTCCATGTTCCCCATTACTAATTTGCTGGTTTCGTCCTCCAAGGGACCAACATTTACTTCAGCCACTCTTTTCCTTTTTCTATACCTGTAGAAACTCCTGCTATCTGTTTTTATATTTTGTGCTAGCTTACTTTCATAGTCTTAATAATTTTTTTAGTCATTCTTTGCTGGCTTTTAAAAGCTTCCCAATCTTCTGTCCTCCCACTAGTTTTGGCTGCTTTGTATGCCCTTGTTTTTAATTGGATACCATCCTTTATTTCTTTCGTTAGCCATGGATGGCTATATTTTCTTTTACACGCTTTCTTCCTCACTGGAATATATTTTTCATTCCTTAAATATCTCCTTAAATGTACACCACTGTTCATCAACCGTCCTACACTTTAATCTATTTTTCCAGCCACTTTAGTCAACTCTGCCCTCATACCTTTGTAGTCTCCTTTATTTAAACTTAGTATGCTGGTTTGAGATCCAACTTTCTCATCCTCCATCTGAATTTGAAATTCAACCATGCTATGATCACTCATTCCAAAGGGATCCTTTACTAGAAGCTTGATTATTAATCCTGTCTCATTACACAGGACCAGATCTAAGATAGCCTTCCCCCTGGTTGGTTCCATTACATACTGCTCAAGGAACCCGTCCCTTATGCACTCTATGAACTCTTCCTCAAGGCTACCCTGACCAATTTGATTTGTCCAATCAATATGGAGATTAAAATCACCCATGATTATTGCTGTTCCCTTTTTACAAGCTCCCACTATTGGTTTATACTCCAACGAACAGAGATGCTACTGTTAGGGGGTTAGGGAGCCTATAGACTACTCCCACCAGTGACTTTTTCCCCTTATTATTCCTTATCTCCACCCAAACTGTTTCAACATACTGATCATTTGAGTCAATATCGTTTTTCATTATTGCAGTGATTCCATCCTTTATCAACAGAGCTACCCCACCTCCTTTTCTTTTCTGCCTGTCCTTCCAAATTGTCAAATACCCCTGAATATTTAGTTCCCAGTCCTGGTCACCTTGCAACCACTTACACAAATCATTGAACTATCATCCCCATTTATATGTAGTTTGGATAGATCTCTGTCCTAATTTTGTGTACGTTTCTTTCCCTCCATGTATCAATTCCTTTACAAATAATGTTACAATTTGTACAAACAAAATTGTAGTCTCTTTGGGCTAGCAGGAGAGCTGTTCTGGTTCTAATTATTTAAAAATCCCAATTCTCCTTTACCCGACTGAAAGCACTGACATAACATAAGAACATAAGAAATAGGAGCAGGAGTAGGCCATTTGACCCTCGAGCCTGCCCCGCCATTTAATAAGATCATGGCTGATCTGATCATGACTCAGCTCCACTTCTCGACCCGCTTCCCATAACCCTTTATTCCCTTATCACTCAAAAATCTGTCTATCTCTGTCTATCTGACTCTTGCTGTGATACAGCTTTACAGCTAATGGCAACCATTTCATCATGCAAAGGGTTGTAGAAGTTTGGAACTCGCTTCGGTAATTGGGAATTGATGCTCGGTCAGTTGTTAATTTTAAATCTGAGATTGACAGATTTTGTTAACCAAATGTATTAAGGATTATGGGACAAAGGCGGGTATATGGAATTAGGTCCCAGATCAGCCATGATCTCACTGAATGGTGGAACAGGCTCGAAAGGCTAAATGACCTACTCCTGTTCCTATGTTCATCATTTAGCAGTAGAAAAGAAATTACCAAGCAAGCAGAATTTAGGAGTGTTATTCTGTGAAAACAGGCAAGAGTTGTGTGATATTCCTCCAGTCCACAATAGACTGTGGTTGTTTCTGAAGGAGGCAGTTATAGTGTAGGCTTGGATTACACAAAAAGGAAACAAGTTGTCAAAATTACATATTTTTCACACACTTCAAATTAGAAGTGGACATAACTTGAGTGAAATAAGTTACTAATGCTTGATGACATAAATATCTAAAGTTGCAGCATTAATGAACTGTCTGGATTTGTAGAAATCTTTAGTGGCAGATCTCTGAAGACATATAAACATAGATAAAGTCCAGAGATAAGAAAGGTAAATCACAGTTTCTTCTCCCTTTAATATCCTAACTCTTCCACCAAAGCTCCAACTCGGTTTGAGAACAACCTCAATGTTTTTGCCTCTATTACCCAGCCAGCAAATTAATCCAAACCCTTCAGTCTTTGAGTAAATAAGCTAATTTTTAATTAATATCCAGTTATATCCTCTGATCCTACTTTTCTGACTTGCATTAAAGTAAAAATCTGAGTGTTATCCATATCATTTAATTGTTTCATAAATCTTGATGAGGAACTCCCTTAACCAATCTCTTTCCAGACTATGATTATTAAGGGGGCAAAATTGGTCTTTTTATAACTTCGTTAACATCTCTGGGGGTGACAGTTTTCGCCCGGGGGAGGGGGGGCGCTGCTGACTCCTGTGAAATTGCTTGGGAGTCAGCGCCATGCCGCGTGGTTATTGCCCCGAGCTGCAGCGCAACCGGCGATGAAGTCATTGCCATGTGTGCGGACCCCTCACTGCCCCGCGCCGACCCCTTAACGCCCCGCGAGCCGCGAGGCTGGCGCAAGCGGATGTCAACGGCAGATTTGCGAGTGGGGAAGCTGGTCGACAACCGGTCTCGGGGTGGTGCTTAAAGGGGACGGCGCCAGCACCCCAGGCCACCATCTTTTTTTGTTGGCCGACTCTCTGGCCGGCTCAATGATGGCGGCCCTAGTATTGTCCGGGCCGCCATCATATAGCCCGGTTGCAGGCTGTCCTGGTGGCCCAGTGGAGGCCATCAGAGGCCATGCAGAGTGCACAGTGGCCCTCCCCTTTAAGCGAAGGGGAGAGATGCTGAAGCCCATCAGCGCTATGCGGAGCATCCGCGCAGCGCTTGACTCACCAGCCCAGTAAGCGCCTCGGTTATCACCCCTACAAAAAGTAGAGTGTGGGAGATTGCGCTCCGCTTCCTTTCAGGGGCGGTAAGGGCAATTCTGCGGTGAGGGCGGGACTACATCGCCGGGCACTAAAAGTCCCGGCCCTAGTAGGTTACCGCCCCCAATCGGGGCGCAAGGCAATTTCACCCCCAAGCTTCTTTCATCTTTGCTCATAAGTCATCGACTGCCTTCTCCGTACCCTTTCTAGTTCTTGCTTTTTTTGTTGTGGGATGACCAAAAGTGAATATTGTTATGTATGTAGAAAGAGTCAGACTGAACACTGTGAGCTCAAAGTAACGTGTGACCTTAGTCTTTTATTGCAGGTCTCCAGAATGCCTCTCCAACCTATGAGGCCTCCTTGAATACCTGTGCTCCCAAGGGATTATGGGATCCCTTGTGACTCCAGGGGATGAGCCCTCTGGGGGCTGTACAGAGTAGATACAAGTTTACATATATAACAACACTCTTCCCCCCCGCCCACCCCACCCCCCCCCCCCCAAAGTCAATAGTGTAACTATTTACAATGTGAGTTGATCTGGGGCCCTTCTTGTCCTGGTTGATTGTCTCGGTGTGAAAGCTGATATTGTTGAATCATTCTTTGGGCCCTCGCTGGGCTGCTGTGCAGCTTGGCCTTGCTGGGCTGCCTGGTGTGTTGGGCCCTGCTGGGCTGCTGTGGATGATGGGTTCTGCTTCATGGTCAACCATGGTGCTGGTTGCCACTGGTGTGTATGTTGGGGGATCAAAAAAGTTAGTGTCTAAGGTGGGTTGCTCAGGATAGTCCGTGAATCTGAGTTTGATTTGATCCAAGTGTTTCCAGTGAATGAGTCCATTTGAAAGTTTGACCCGAAACACCCTGCTCCCCTCTTTGGCCACGACAGTGCCGGGAAGCCACTTGGGACCTTGTCCATAATTTAATACAAATACAGGATCATTGACTTCAATCTCGGGTGACACATTTGCGCTATCATGGTATGCACTTTGTTAAAGCCGCCTGCTCTCTACCTGTTCATGTAGATCAGGGTGAACTAACGAGAGCCTTGTCTTAAGTGCTCTTTTCATGAACAGTTCAGCAGGTGGGATCCCAGTGAGTGAGTGGCGTCTCATGCGGTAGCTAAGTAGGACTCGGGATAGGCGAGTCTGCAGTGAGCCTTCAGTTACCCTCTTCAAGCCTTGCTTGATGGTTTGCACTGCTCTCTCTGCCTGACCATTGGACGCTGGTTTAAACGGGGCAGATGTGACATGTTTGATCCCGTTATGGGTCATGAATTCTTTGAACTCAGCACTGGTAAAACATGGCCTGTTGTCGCTCACCAGGACATCAGGTAAGACGTGAGTGGCAAACATGGCCCGCAGGCTTTCAGTGGTGGCAGCGGACGTTCTAGCCGACATTATCTCACATTCAATCCACTTGGAATACGCGTCTACAACCACAAGGAACATTTTACCCAAGAACAGGCCTGCATAGTCGACGTGTACCCTAGACCACGGTTTGGAGGGCCAAGACCATAAACTTAGCGGCGCCTCCCTGGGTACATTGCTTAACTGCGAGCATGTATTACATCTGTGAATGCAGGACTCTTAAGTCCGCATTGATACCGGGCCACCACATGTGGGATCTGGCTATCGCTTTCATCATTATGATGTCTGGATGGGTAATGTGGAAGTCATTGATGAAGGTGTCTCTGCCCTTCTTGGGGACCACCACTCGATTGCCCCACAGAAGGCAGTTTGCCTGTATAGACATTTCATCTTTGCGCTGCTGGAACGGCTTTATCTCTTCCTGCATTTCCACTGGGACACTGGACCAGCTCCCATGAAACACACAGCATTTGACTAGAGATAATAAGGGGTCCTGGCTTGTCCAGGTTTTGATCTGCCGGGTAGTGACGGGTGATTGCTCACTCTCAAATGCTTCCATAACCATGGCTAGATCCGCGGGCTGCGCCATTTCCACCCCCGTGATGGGCAATGGCAGCCTACTGAGAGCATCGGTGCAGTTTTCTGTGCCTGGCCTGTGGCGGATGGCGTAGTTGTATGCGGACAACGTGAGCGCCCATCTCTGGATGCGGGCCGATGCGTTTGGTATTCATCCCTTTATTCTCGGAGGACAGGGATATAAGTGGCATATGGTCAGTTTCCAATTCGAATTTTAGCCCAAACAGGTATTGATGCATTTTCTTTACCCCATCGACACACGCTAACGCTTCTTTCTCAATCATGCTGTAGGCTCTCACAGCCTTAGACAGACTCCTGGATGCATACGCAACCGGTTGCAGTTTCCCAAAATCATTAGTTTGTTGCAATACGCACCCGACGCCATATAACGACGCATCACATGCCAGTACCAAATGCTTACATGGATCATACAACACAAGCAATTTGTTTGAGCATAACAATTTTCTCGCTTTTACAAAGGCATTTTCTTGGCTTTTGCCCCAAACCCATTCGTCCCCTTTTCGTAGTAAAACATGCAGTGGTTCTAAGTGTGCTGAGACCCGGTAAGAAGTCACCAAAGTAGTTCAAGAGTCCCAGAAACGACCGCAGCTCCGTCATGTTCTGTGGCCTCAGTGCATCCTCGATTGCTTCCGTATTCGCGTTGGTGAGCCTGATGCCATCTGCCGCAATCCTCCTTCCCCAGAACTCCACTTCAGGCGTCAGGAAAACGCACTTCGAGCGTTTTAACCTGAGCGCCACGTAGCTGAATCGACTAAGCACCTCCTCCCGGTTCTGCAGATGCTCGACTATGTTCTGACCTGTGACCAAGATGTCATCGTGGAAGACCACGGTGTGGGGGACTGACTTCAGTAAGCTTTCCATGTTTCTCTGGAATATCGTCACCGCTGATCAGATTCCAAACGGGCATTTGTTATAAATGCGTGTTGATGCAGGTGAGGGCCTTCGATGATTCCTCCAGTTCCTGCGTCATGTAGGCTGAAGTCATCCAGCTTCGTGAACGACTTTCCTCCCGCCAGCGTTGCAAAGAGCTCATCGGCCTTTGGTAGTGGGTATTGGTCCTGCAGGGAGAAACGATTGATAGTTATTTTGTAATCGCCACAGATTCTGATGGTGCCGTCTCCCTTGAGGACTGGGACGATAGGACTGGCCCACTCGTTGAACTTGATCGGTGAAATTATGCCCTCTCTTTGCAGCCAGTCTAGCTCGATATCTACCCTTTCTCTCATCATGTACGGTACTGCTCTCGCCTTGTGATGGATGGGTCGTGCCCCTGGAATTAGGTGGATGTGCACTTTTGCTCCTTGGAATTTCCCAATGCCTGGTTTGAACAGCGAAGGAAATTTGTTTAAGACCTGGGCACACGAAGTGTCGTCAGCGTGCGATAGCGCTCGGACGTCGTCCCAGTTCCAGCGTGTCTTTCCCAGCCAGCTTCTGCCGAGCTGCATGGGACCATCGCCCGGTATCACCCAGAATGGTAGGTTGTGCACCGCTCCATCGTAGGAGATCTTTACGATAGCACTGCCGATTACAAGTATCAGTTCTTTAGTGTAAGTTCTTCGTTTCGTGCGAACTGGAGTTAAGACTGGCCTTGAGGCCTTGTTGCAGCACAATCTTTCGAAAGTCTTTTTGCCCATGATGGACTGGCTCGCGCCTGTGTCCAGCTCCACTGACACCGGGAGTCCATTTAGTTCAACATTCAGCATTATCAGGGGACAATTCGTGGTGAATATGTGCACCCCAGGTACCTCTGCCTCCTCGGTCTGAGGCTCTGGTTCGTCATGATGCTCCGTGGATCTGTCTTTCTCTGCAACATGGTGGTTTCCAGGTTTAACAGGACTTGCAGTTCGCCTGCACACTCGTTGGAGTTGTTCCACAGCTCTTGCAAACGTACCCTTTGAATTGGCATGAATGGAAATGATTATCATCCCTGCAGTACCAGCAAGGTGTTAATGGCCTTGCATTCATCACCCTTGATGGTGGACTCTGAGACATCTGCGGATGTGCAGCTGCAAGTATGTGTGACCTGCCCTGTACGTTACGATTTGAAAACAACATCACTTTGTTCACAGTACTTGTAGCAACACTTGTGTGCTGAGAGATTTGCTTCGTATTGTCACTGGTGGCAATGAACGCCTGGGCTATTGCTATGGTCTTACTCAAGGTTGGGGTCTCTGCAGTCAAAAGTTTGCCAAGTTTGGTTTCGTGGCCAATGCCAAGTACGAAAAAGTCTCTGAGCATGTACTCCAAATGTCCTTCAAATTCGCAATGTCCTGTAAGGCATCTTAGCTCGGCGATATAACTCGCTACTTCCTGGCCTTCAGACCTTTTGTAGCTGTAGAACCGCTACCTCGCCATCAGAACGCTTTCCTTTGGGTTCAAATGCTCTCGGACCAGTGTGCACAAATCGTCGTACGATTTCTCCATGGGTTTCGCTGGAGTGAGCAGATTCTTCATGAGGCCATTCGTTGGTGCCCCACAGACGGTAAGGAGGATCGCCCTTTGTTTGGCAGCATACTCTTCCCCATTTAGCTCGTTGGCCACGAAGTATTAGTCGAGTCGCTCCACAAAAGTTTCCTAATCATCTCCCTCCGCGAATTTCTCCAGGATGCCCACTGTTCTCTGCATCTTTGGGTTCGCTATCTGTATCTCGTCGCCAGTTGTTATGTATGTAGAAAGAGTCAGACTGAACACTGTGAGCTCAGAGTAATGTGTGACCTTAGTCTTTTATTGCAGGTCTCCAGAGTGCCTCTCCAACCTGTGAAGCCTCCTTAAATACCTGTGCTCCCAGCTGGAGGACTCCAGGGGATGAGCCCTCTGGTGGCTGTACAGAGTAGATACAAGGTTACATATATAACAAATATGATATGGTTAAGTGTGGTCTGAACAGTGTATTGCAAAGCTTCTGTAGACTTCCATTTTACTGTTCTGGCTGTATAATCAGAGTATTTTATTAGCTTTTTTCACCAGAATTGATTCACCATATTGGCTAACAAAAGTTACAATTCTACTGTTACTCCCAGGTCCCTTTCTACTCGATTCAATGGCCCTGAATTTGCGGTTGGTGGCGTAGATAAGGAGTATGCTGCTGACTTCCGAAGGAAATCGGCACTTGCCTTGTGCAAACACCCCTTTGAAAATTTGCTTTCAAGCGCTGCAGAGTTGAGTGCAGCATTGTACCCCACGGAGCGCACCGTTGTGCATCAGCGAACCTGGGATCACATAGGGCACTGCTCCTTTCACTTCCTGACTCTGAGCCAATCAGGAAACAGAGGGGATTGCCGATGTGCCCACAACTCATTTTAAAAGGCTATTAAAACATGCATGTCATTCAGTTACAGAAATGTATAGTTCATTGTACAAATAGAATAGAAATAAGTATTTACTTGAACTATTTCTGCCATAAAAGCACAGAATGATTTTGCCGGGAGCAACTCGATTCCCCATGTGGGCACCCTTCAGCCGCTGGTTGGGTAGGGCTGCCAAGTCTCATCCCATCGGACTATCTAAAGGGGGGAATTTTGACTGTCTCTCAGCCCTGGTTGACCTCATAAAACAATTGTCTTTTAATAAAACGTAGCAGTGATATTTCTACCCAATAATCAAGATTGCCACTGTTGCTTAAAGCAAAACATAGTTAGGATAATGGACACAATCCCTTTCTTTCAGTATGAATAACCTAATATGCTGGAAACAAATTTGCCGTGAGTTCATCAATACAAATCATTGAATGGACAGAAAGAGCTCCCTCGATATATCGTATATGGAAGAAAATGGGAGATTAAATACAAATTGGCCTTTTAGTGTGACAGCAGTAATGTTTGGAACAGGATTACAATTTTCTCATCCCCCTTCCTTATGCCACGCAACAGGCTTCCTGCGCCTGTTTGCACCAGATATAAATATTTTCAGGGTAATTAATTTGCAGTAGGAGGGCAATTAGCCCAACTTTTCGTCAGCGCATTCATTTGTATGAGGAGATAAAACGTGCAGTGAAGCCAATGTGCTGTTGGAACTTGACAGATCGCAAGTTCAGGATTTAGCGAACTTGCGGTCAGTTTCAAAGGCGGTATAATGGCGTACTCATCCCGTCATACCGACTGTGAATTCAGGGCCATTGCATACTTATTACCCATGTTTCAATTTTTCTGCAGTGGAATCAAGGAATTACAGAATATTATAGCACAGAAGGACAGCATTCTGCATATAACATGCTAGCTCACTGAAAGAACTCCTTCTCATTCCCCTACCTGTTGCCGATAGCTTTTATTCTTTAATTTTTAATTTTTTAAATAAATTTCCTTTTTAAAAACGATAATGGATTCTGTATCCACCATGGTTTCTGGTCGGGCATCCTATACCACAACAACCCTCGTGGAAAATAATAAATTCTTCTAACCTCTCCCTTCATTGTTTTGGTAATAATCTTAATTAATGCTCTCTGGTTATGAAGTCACTGACCATTGGAAATAGGTTCTTACCAGTTTACCTTAACAAAACCACTCAATCGTGAACACCTCTATCCCATCTCTTCTTAACCTTTTTGTTCGAATGAAAAGTGCTCCAGTTTCTCTAGTCTCTTTCCATAACTAAAGCCTCCCATTCCTGGTATCATCCTAGTGAATCTCCTCTGTATCCTCTCCATGGACTTGACCTTTCACAAATTAAGGTGGCCAAAACTGGACACAATGGGCCAGATTTTTCTGTTCAACACCTGCGCATATTGGATCGCCTGGGTGTGACAAATGCAGTGAAGTTGAGTGGCAAGGACTGCACTCCTGCAAATTAACCTTTCTGATTTTCCATCCTTTACGGGGTGTGCAATCCTCCGTCTAATCTTCCATTCTCTGTTCCGCTCAGGCAATTTACGCCTAGATGGTACAAACAAAAATCTATGCCACATATTTTTTCCTTGTCCTTAAATGTCACGATTGACAGATGATCTTAAATGTCATTATTTTGCACCACTAGTTCCTAGCTTCCACTACTAGATTGCAGATGTCATTCTGATCACTTGTCGGCCTAGATGCAAGCAAAAAGTAATCTTGTCCCACATTCACTCATTCTGCTTCCATTAAGGAATTCCCTATTTATATTGGGTTGATTGGGGTCACCTATTATTGGGGGTATTTTTCACCTTCACCACTTAGGTGGCAAATTAAATTGTGAGACTTATCTTTAAGGTCTTTCCTGCTAAACAAGTTCACATTTTTATTTACAAAAGAAGCCTCATTTTGTAAATATCAGAGGTGATGCTTAACTAATTATCTTCTGCTGTACTATGATTGGGCAGCACCAGTGGATATTGTGATTTTTTTTTCATGACCTTTGTGAGAAAATCCAGTTGTCCTGTGAAAAGCCATCTGATGACCAAACAGAAAAGTGGGTTGTATGGCTGGTATTCAAGAACTTCAACCCACAACTTATGGTTAAGCTTTCATGATTAGTTGACAATGCATTCTATATAGTCCAACCCATGGTGTCAAATCACTATTTAAATTTGTATTTTTTTGTAGCTATTCAGCTTGAACTGTTCAGTTCACCTTTCTTTCATTGTTTCTGTGGTGTTTCCTGTAAAAGGCGGGGGGGGGGGGGGGGGGGATGCGGTGGCGGAGGCAGGAAGGGAGAGCACGTCCTAGAGTTGTGACAGGAATCCTCCTAATTTTGTCCATCACAGGTTGTGTTGCAAATAGAATCTCCGTTGGGAATTAACCACTTTTACTTTTGTTTATTTTTCATTTTTACTTTTAGGTCACAGTCAGTTCAATGATTGGCTTAATATTCATTATACTGTTACTTAAAATATCAGAAACACCTTGGGGAAATAACTCACAATTAACCTTGCATTTATTAGCTACTACACTAAGAAAATCTGGCCTCTACTTTGAACTAGAACTGTTCAATTTCATTGTGCCATATTAATTTCTAATTTGGAATTTATATTGCAACTCCAGGCTAAAAGGTCATTTTATTTTAATGTCAGGTACACTGATACCCACCTCTACTGCTCCACAGCTTCTATGTTGTCAGACTGCTTCTCTGAGATCCAGTTTTGAATGAGCCATAATTTGCTGCATCTAAACATTGTTAATAAATCTGTGTTTAAATCCTTCCATGGCCTTATGCCTCCCAATCTCTATAACCTCATCCAGCCCAATAACATCCTCCCCCTCCCCAAATTCTAATTCCTCTGACCCTTTCCTCTTGCACATGCCCCCTCCCATTGGTGACCATGCTGTCAGATGCCGAGGGCTCATGCTCTGGAATTCCTTCTCTAAGCCCCTCCACCTCCTTCAAGACCTTCATTAAAATCCATCTCTTTGATCAAGCTTTTCGTCAGCCATACTAATATCTCCTTCTTTGGTTTGGCAACCATTTCTCCCTTACACCTCGGCAAAGTGCCTTAGAACAATTCTTCTGCATTAAAGATGCTCTATAAATGGACATTGTTTCTATTAGTATTTTTGTTACAATGTTCTTTTGAATATTTATCTACAATAGTGGCTCACTCACATCCTCTTCAGGTATTCCAACAGTCCCACTTTCGCCTTCATACGTAAAAGCCAAAGCAAACTATTTGTTAGACTCAATTACAAGACGGCACTTTAAAAAAATTATCCTTTTCTTAAAAAATCTATTTCCCTTCATGTTGATCACCATTCCCTTTTCGTGTTGCCTCTTGGTTTTCTTCCTGCTTTCTTCCTATATTTTTAATATTTCTCAGTTGTATAATTTTCCCTCTATTGATCTATTTTAAAATCTCACCTTTGCTCTAATCTCTCCATTTATCCGGGGAACTCCAGCCTTTAATGCATTCCCTTTATTCCAGTTAAAATGTATTTAGCCCGAACCTTATCCACCTTGTATTTAAATATCATTGGCTGCTGGTTAATTTCCCATATTTTTTTTTGAAGAACTTGCTTTTAAAAAAAAAAAGAACAATGAATCTAGGCTAGGTCCCTTTTCATTGCAGTGTAATTAGCTAATCTTCACTCCAAACCTTTATTCTTGATTCTTTATCTATCTTCTATCTAATTAGGTTATGGTCACTATTTCCCAAGTGTTCTCCTACCTTTAGGTCATTTACCTGTCCTTTCTTATCCTGAATCAGATCCAGCATTCATTAGTGTATTTATGGACATGCAAATTATGGATTAATCAAACCATGTTGGATGCATTCTGGGAACTCTGGAAAATTGGGACCGGGAGGAGGCAGTGGGGGCACATGGAATATGGGGGTGGGCAAATTATTTTTTTTAGAAGTCCTGCCCATTGACTTGGTTTTTCAACGGTTCTCAAACTAGGTGGCTAGTGCTCCCACCTGGGAGAGACAGGGGCCTTATATCAATATTTAAATTAAAGTAAGTACTTGGAAGCAGAAGAGGTTGCAGGCCTATGAGAGAGAGAGTAAGGCAGTGGTATGAATTTTGGATTGCTTAAGCAAAGAGCCAGCACAGCCACGAAGTTTTGAATGATCTCCTTCTGTGCTGTAAACTGCTATGGATCTATCGAGGCAACAACAACAACTTGTATTTATGCAGCACTTTTAACATATTAAAACATCCCAAGTGCTTCAGAAGAGTGTTATAAAACAAAATTTGATGCCTAGCCACATGAGGAGAAATTAAGGCAGATGACCAAAAGCTTAGTCAAAGAGGTAAGTTTTAAGAAGGATCTTAAAGGTGGAAAGAGAGATAGAGAGGTTTAGGGAGAGAATTCAGTGCTTAGGGCCTAGGCACCTGAAGGAAACATTTGCACCCATGGGCATAGCTATCCATCCCCCAGATCACTGAGTCTGCTCATTATTAGCAACTGTGTACTTCAGTATTCATTGATCCTCCAGGTAGCAGCATGCTGCATGGTACAGTGGATGACATTGTGTCTACCAAGCCTTTTGTTTCATTCTGAAATAATTTCCAAGACTGATCGTAATCCAGTTCCTCACTCTCCACACTAGAGAAGGAGTTAAGCATGTTTCATTTTTGGTGGGCTGTCTGTCTCCTGACCACACCTTTGGACACCTATTATTATTTCTTTCAGTGCACTCAAAGCAATGTAGCTGCCCTTCAAGATATTAATACATACTAGTTTACATTCATCTTATTTGGTGTCAGTAAGTAATATTTTACTCTGTCACTTTGTTTACTGCAACCCTGTTTTATAATTAATGCCAAGTTTATAATAGATTGCTGCATTTTGGCAGTGATGCAAAACTTTTACATACATACACATAAATATATATATATACATACATGTACAAAAATCAGCATTTTCTTGTCACAAAAGTCAGATAAAAATGCCCTTTTAAATAGGTAATAGAGTATCCACAGAATTATAGCTGCAATCATTGCTGAAAGTGACTCTTGCAATTTAGTTCATCATAAATGTTCCTCTGGAAGAAGCTACCATATTAAAGGAAATCTTACTCATCTTTTTGAGGTTAATTACATTTTTGCTCAAAATCTAAAAGTGACAGTGGTACAAATCCAGTATATTTGCATATTTGGGACCACTGGTCACAATTTATATTCACGATTTAGGCTTTGGAATCAAAAACACAGGCTGGAATTTTGCCTACCTGGCAGGTCCAGTGTAGGCGGTGTCTATGGCATGTCGTGACCTCGCTGCTGGCTCCATCCTGCTATTGAAAATGAACTTGCCTTAATGGGGCCTATTAAATCCGTCCAGCGCGTTACCTGACCCAATGAGATGGAATGGGTCTGGTGACATCATGCATGACACATTTTCACCAGCTTTAAAGGGACCATGGCCACATTAGATTTGAAGTTTACTCTAACATAGTGCTGTCAGTGCACTACAGCATTGGAGTGCTGCAAACACTGACAATGACTGTACAGAGACAGAGGGTTGCACCAGGTTCTCCAATTACTCCCTCCGTATGCAGCCTGGTTGCAGATTGCAGAGGTCACAAGCAGGGATGTGATCAGGACTCAACTGCATCCTGCTTTCATCAAATCCCCATCACTCTGCCTTCCCTTCCTTACACTGCACATCCTTGCTCACACCAACATACCTTGCACCTCCACCCATCCCTTTGTCTCTAACTATAATATCACATCCCCATCTCACTAGCCACCCCTCATACTCACCCTCATCCTAGTGCAGTCATACCAACTAACAACACACAAGGTTGCCACTTGGGGGTTTTATCCAATGTTTGTTAAGTTTCTGTTAATGTGGTGTCAATAAAAATCTTTATTTTCAACACTTTCCGGTCATGGGAAGATGTGTGTGCACCATTGGAAGTGGCTCAATGAGTTGCAGTGAATGGTGAGACATAACGGTACCTCCGCAATGGTGATGAGTGTGAAAGGAATGGCTTGGGCATTGTAGCAATGCTTTATGGTGTTGGTGTGGGGTGGTGCCAACCTGGCACATCATGTGGCAGCCATATGGGTGTACAGCATAAAGTTAACTAAATCTGGCCACAGTGAGACCATCCCTGGTCTCCCAGACAGCAATGTGCTTGTGTGCTGATACCCTCTAGTCTAGGCAGCATCAGATGATTGCGGAGAAGGTTGGTGTTGTTGTTGGTGCTGCTGGTGTGCCTGTTGCTGTTGGTGTTGGGGCTCTTCGTGGTCTGATTCTGAGGACCAAGGTTAGACAGTATAAACGGTATCCATGTTGATGGAATAGATGGCAAGTGAAGTACAGATGACAGAAGCATTCTGTCAATGGTGAGAGAGATCTTCCAATGAGGTGACACTGGATGTAGTCTTTGCTGGAAAGACTTGCAGCCTGCAGAATCTGTGGTGGAAATGGATCGAGCAACAGCTTCTGCCTGAGAAAAGTGATCATCTGTCAGATGGGAGCTTTTACTGTACATTTGATACTGTCAAGTAATCAACTGGACCAATGGCCATGGAACTCTGCCTCAGGCTGACAGACATGGTTCCCGAGCTGTGTGAATCCCGTGGTCATGCAGAGAAACTTAAAAAGTGAAAAAAGGCTCGTAAGTGACTGTAAACTACCTGATAATTATTTCAGTTGGGTCCCCCGCTGCTGCTGGTTGGGTCGGTTCTGCGATGACAGACGTGCCTGGGGAAAGGTAGGTGGGGGCGGGGTGACAGCGGGCTCCTGACCTGCTGTCAAAAATAACAACTTTCCCACCCGACCCGCCACTGATAGCGCTCACTATCGCCCTGGAAAATTCCTGCCACAATTTCTAAATTTGCGAATGACGCCAAATTTGGAGGGGAGGGGGGGAGGGGGTTAGTCAATACTGAGGAGTACCACAATAAATTATAAGACAACATCAATAAACTTGTGGAATGGGTATCTAATTGGCAAATGAATTTCAACACATAACTGTGAGGGATTACATTTCGGTAAGAAAAATAACGAGGTCACATATTCTTGGAAAATAGGAATCTAAATGAGGTAGAGAAGCAAAGGGATCTGGGAATACAAATGTATAAATCACAAAGTAGTGACGCAGGTTAATAAGCCACAAAAAAGCAAACCAAGCACTCGGATTTATTTCTACAGGAATAGAATTGAAAAGTAGAGAAGTTATACTAAACTTGTATCAAACCTTGGTTAGACCACATTTGGAATACTGCTTACAATTTTACTCTCCATATGATAGAAAGGATATAGAGGCATTGGAGAGGCTGCAAAAAAGATTTACAAGGATGATACCAGAAATGTGAGGGTATACCTACCCGGAAAGAATGTACAGGCTGCGTCTCCTTTCTCTTGAAAAGGAAAAGCTGAGGTGTTACCTAATAGAGGTCTTTAAAATAATGAAAGTTTTTCAAAGAGTGAGTGCAAGGAGTGTTCCCACTTGTGGGGAAAAGCAGAACTAGAGGCCATCAATATAAAAAGGTCGGCAAGAAATCAAATAGGGAATTCAGAAGGAACTTCTTTACCCAGAGAGTGGTGAGAATGTGGAACTCGCTACAACAGGGAGTGGTTGAAGCGAATAGCATAGATGCATTTAAGGGGAGGCTAGATAAGCATATGAGGGAGAAGGGAATAGAGGGTTATGCTGATTGATTTAGATGAGAGAGAGTTAGATGAGAAAAGATGGAAGGAGGCTTGAGTGGAGCATAAACGCCGGCATGGACTGGTTGGGCCAAATGACCTGTTTCTGTGCTGTATATTCTATGTAATTTGTATAGAGTCAATTTTTTCTGACCAATTGATCCTTAAATTAGGAATGTCAGAATGCAGTAACCATATTCATAGCTTTTATTGCAGAATGATTCAACAAGTCTCCTATCTCCTAATTTTATAACCAGCATCCTATCCCTTCCTTTTTTAAAAAGCTGTTCAACAGCTTTTGTAATACAAGGAACATCTTGTTTAACTTTGAAATAAGACTAGGGAAAAAACATACCACTGGCAACAATTCCATTGCCCACTAACAGGTGCGTAGTTTACCTAGATTCATTGATCCAAATGAATCGAAATCTTTTCAGCTGACAACAAAAGAGCATTCGAACAAATCCACGCACCGGCATCTTCCATCCTTCAAGATGTAGTTCGGGATCCGGAATATTAGGTCTTTCATTGAAACACCTGTGAACTCATCCCTTTTTGGCGTGGAAGCAAGTCATCCTCGATACGAGGGACTGCCTATGATTATGATGATGATTTAAGAAAGGATATACTTGCATTGGAGGCTGTTCATAGAAGGTTCACTAGGTTGATTCCGGAGATGAGGGGATTGACTTATGAAGATAGGTTGAGTACGTTGGGCCTATACATATTGGAGTTCAGAAGAATGAGAGGTGATCTTATTGAAACTAATAAGATAAATTAGGTGGCTCGACAATGTGGATGCAGAGAGGATATTTCCACTCATAGGGGAAACGAAAACTAGGGGACATAGTCTCAGATTAAGGGGTCGCCCATTTAAAACTGAGATGAGGAGGAATTTCTTCTCTCAGAGGGTTGTAAATCTATGGAATTCTCTGCCCCGGAGAGCTGTGGAGGCTGGGTCATTGAATATATTTAAGGCGGAAATAGACAGATTTTTGAACGATAATGGAATATCGGGAGTTATAGGGAGTGGGCAGGGAAGTGGAGCTGAGTCCATGATCAGATCAGCTATGATCTTATTAAATGGTGGAGCAGGCTCGAGGGGCCAAGTGGCCTACTCCTGCTCCTGTTTCTTATGTTGTTATGTTCTTATCCGCTGGGCAAGATATGGGTAAATACTGCAATCTTGCCCATGCGAATGTCCCAGCTGCCGAGATGCGGAGGATCTGTCAAGCTGATACATTGTGCGCTAAAAACCGGCTTTTGCGATGCCTTCCCGGGTCCGTACACACTCCGTACGTACCTGGGAGGCTGGAATTTCTGGGCCATTGTGTATTCCCCAGTCAGTATAGTTTCAGTATATAAAAGAGCCCCAAATGACAATAACATTTTTTACAGTTTCCCAGCATTTCCATTGATTTATCACTAGTTCATCAATCCACCCATATAAAATGAGCATTTTAGGTTGCCAGGGCGTCAGCTATTGACAGAAGTGCTTCTAAAGAGCCCTGTCTGAGGATTAGAAAGCAAATTTGCACTTTGTGTTTGTTTCCTCTTTTCACTTAGCTGTTGGCAGTGTTTGCAGAAATTGTATGACCTTGTCCTTAGGAGCTGCATGGTTGAGCTGGTTATCTCATCTTCCCCTGGGACAATGGCACATCGGGATGATAAACCTCTATCAGTAGAGGTTTCATCTGTTTCTGTTGGATCTTCTGTTCCTGGGTAAAACTACCTGGTAATGTATGTAGATCAGCTGGCTTACATCTCACCTCCCTTGATCTCTGGGAAACTTATACATTGTGGCTCATATCTGCTGGATCTGGATGGCGCAGCTGTACAACGTGTAACCTTTATCTCTCTAATCTCACGGTCAGAGATGCCCTTTTTGTAAATAACAGATAAAGCGTTCTACATGAGCGATATATGGGCCTGTGGTTTTGATAGTCTATGCTTTTCTAGTCTTTGTGAGAATGGCTTGTTGCTCTGAGTATTCAAGGTTTCTAGCCCTTTAGTATCCCATAGTTCAATCTGACTACTGACTCCATTTTGAGGACACATTATGGCAATTTTTTGGGCATTGTGCCTATAACAGTATGCAGTGTATGACCTCTTAAACCCATCCTGGTGCTTGGCAGGATTGCTTGTGTGCTGTAAGAGCTTCTTGTGATTGGCCAGCTGGGCCAATTGCATAACTACATTGGCAGCTTGGCCCTGCACACTTTCTGGTCCATGTGATTGAAGCATTGGAAGTGGCTGGGAGAAGGATCTGGATTTGTTGTTACCCTGACTGACAGGACCCTTATCTGTACCGATTGCAACCATGCTCCTGGATATTCATCACAAAGGTTACCGATTGGCATGACTGGAGATCTAATGATAACAATTAGGTCATTAAAGGTCTCTGTAGGTGATCCTGAAACCTATTGAAGAATAGATAGCCCCTTCCATTCTGGAATCCCAGAGCTCTGTGGCAGTAGTCATAGAATACAAGGGAGAAGCACTGTCTGCTCTTGGGGCCTTTGGCAAAGGGGACTTCCATTGTAGATGTCTCTTGAGTTGTCATTGCAATTTATGGTGCAGCTAGCTAGTGGACTCCTGCACATGAGTTTCCAGTGACTTCACAAACTCAATGCTCAAAGCATTCTTATTTTAAATAGATAGCCGATGAGGTCTGGATAACAAGGTCATCAGCCATGGTGGGATGCTTGCTGGCTCTGGAAAATAGGTTGCTACGCTTCTGTCATCACCACCATCAGCTGCTGTTCACTGATGTTCTTGTCTAATTCAGTACACTCTTCTCTAACTTACTATCTAATTCCCCTGGATATATATGAGCTTGAGGTTGCGAGGGATAGAATGAATGATGGTGTGTGCTAGCTCAGCTTCCTGTACAACACCTAAAGAAACAGAAGATGAACAGAGGCTGCAATGTTGTTCTCACAAAGGCACTTTCATATTGAGCTTTCAGTAGAAAAACTAACATGGTAAAGTTCATCAATATACGTTGTGCAGATTAAATGAGAAAATGGGACAAGAAGAAGAAAAAAAAAGAGGTTGCTACAAACCCTGAGCTGCAGCCAGTCCTTTGACTTCTTCACCTGCAACCGATACTGTGACACCGCTCTTTAGGATTTGCAAGGCTTTCTTGTCACTCAGGGTTACAGGGTGAATATCAATGGATTCTCCTCCTGGGCATGTTCCTTCCCTTTTTTGGGTTGTCTTCCTCGGCAAGCAGAGTAGAAGTGAAAGGTTCAACTGCCATGATCACATACACTGCTACCCAAGTGCCAGCTTGCAGCCCACAGTATTATGACACATTTATGCATCCCGCAGCTACATTACTTGAAAGAATTACCTTGGGACTGAATTATTCAAGTAAGGAACTATACCAGAAGCTAGTAGTGCAGTATACTGGGCATTCGTGTCTAGCCCTGAAAGTATTTCAAGACATTGTGAGGAGGAGGTAATTGTAAGTGCCGTGTATGCTTAAGTACACTGAATTAATGGAAGATGCTAATGGTTTTGTCCACCTTATCTGACCAGGTTAAACCATTAAACTTTTTCCAGCGTTGCACATTCATCATCATCATAGACAATCCTTCGAAAGAGGATGACTTGCTTCGACATGGGTTCACAGATGTTTCAATGAAGGACCCGATATTCCAGTCCTGAAGTCCAATTGAGGGGGTGGAAGATGCCTGTGTGTGGATTTTTTTAACGTGTGGTGACTGTTACACATCAACTACCACTCGGGCTTGACAGAGCTAGGCCTTTATACAGTGGCAAGGGTTAACCAGGACACTGGAGACCTGCCCTGCTGCACGGACCTAGTGTACACACATATCGCAGTGTGGGCTGGCCCGTGCTGCCCCTGGGCCCTCGGCTCTTCTGGGCCCCATTGTCTGCTGGTAGCCACTTCCTGCCATTCTCATTGTGCAGCTTGCCTGCTGGTTCCATGCTACTCTGTCCCAAACAGAGAACTCTTCTGAGCTTCACTCCCGATTGCAGAATTTATTTCAACTCATTTGGAAAAAAAACAGAATGTTCTCTGCACTACTCAACGCCTTTCTGATATTGTGAACTACCAAAGAAAAAGCTTGTTGCCTTGAAAAGTCAAAGAACAGGCTGAACTTTTAAGCTCTGCAGAACTTTCAATCCTGCAGCAACACCTGATTTCCCATCCTGCAGTCAGCATGCTCCTAATCACAGGTGTTTGCAGTGCTGGGAACTTGCCCCCATTATGCTAATGAGGCTGACCCAAGGATAACAATTGGAATGAACACATTTCGGGTTGGGCGAGAGCTCGAGGAGCTGCATGACCTACTTCTGTTCATGTGTTGTTCCTGTACTGTCTGACTTCTGGTTGAGTATGTATCCAGTCAGAAAATCTAGCCTTTTGTTTTTGCAGTCATGTTAGAAATTGTTGATCCCATTTATGGCCACGTAAATGGTATCAGCATTTACACATTTCTGTAAGGTTGATGGAGCTTATTCCGAGATAATCTAGAGCCCCCTGGATGTCTAGGGACTTACAGGGTAGGATAAAAAAAAAAGGGAGGCTTATGACAGAGGGCTAAATACTGCAGAATCTCTCTGAGTATAAAAAGTCCAGGGGTGAAATTAAAAAGGATATTAGGAAAGCAAAGAAAGAGCATGAAAAATGTTTGGCAAGTAAAATCAAGGAAAACCCAAAGATGTTTTATAAATATATTAAGAGCAAGAGAATAACTAAAGAAAGGGTAGGGCCTATTAGAGACCATGAGAGTAATCTGTGTATGGAGGCAGAAGATGTGGGTATGGTCCTTAATGAATACTTTGCATCTGTTTTCACAAAAGAGAGGGGCGATGCAGACACTGTTTTCAAGGAGGAGGAGTGTGAAATATTAGATGAAATAAACATAGGAAGAGATGAGGAATGAGGGGTTTAGCAGCTTTGAAAGTGGTTAAGTCCCCAGGCCCGGATGAAATGGCTGTTAAGCAAAGCAAAAGAGGAAATAGCAGAGGCTTTGACCATCATTTTCCAATCCTCTCTGGCTTCAGGTGTGGTGGCAGAAGACTGGAGGACTGCTAATGTGGTTTAAGAAGGGAGAAAGGGATAGACCGAGTAATTACAGGCCAGTCAGCCTAACCTCAGTGGTGGGAAAACTATTGGAAAAAATCCTGAAGGACAGGATAAAAGACACGGATTAATCAAGGACAGTCAGCACGGATTTGTTAAGGGAAGGTCGTGTCTGACTAACCTGATTTAATTTTTCGAGGAGGTAACCAGGAGGGTCGATGAGGGCAAAGTGTATGATGTAATGTAAATGGATTTTAGCAAAGCTTTTGATAAGGTCCCACATGGCAGACCGGTCACAAAAGTAAAAGCCCATGGGACCCAGGGCAATGTGACAAATTGGATCCAAAATTGGCTCAGAGACAGGAAGCAAAGGGTAATGGCTGATGGGTGTTTCAGTGACTGGAACGATGTTTCCAGTGGGGTTCCGCAGGGCTCAGTGCTGGGTCCCTTGCTTTTTGTGATATACATCAATGATCTAGACTTGAATATAGGGGGTATGATTAAGAAGTTTGCAGATGATATTAAAATCGGTTGTGTGGTTGATAATGAAGAAGAAAGCTGTAGACTGCAAGAAGATATCAATCAACTGGTCAGGTGGGCAGAACAGTGGCAAATGGAATTTAATCTGGAGAAGTGTGAGGTAATGCATTTGTGTAGGGCTAACAAGGAAAGGGAATATACATTAAATGGTAGGGCACTGAGAAGTGTAGAGGAACAAAGGGACCTTGGAGTGCATGTCCACAGATCCCTGAAGGTAGCAGGCCAGGTAGATAAGGTGGTTAAAAAGGCAAATGGAGTACTTGCCTTTCTTAGCTGACGCATAGAATACAAGAGCAGGGGGTTTATGCATGAACTGTATAAAACACTGGTTAGGCCACAGCTGGAGTACTACGTGTAGTTCTGGTCACTGCATTACAGGAAGGACATGATTGCACTGGAGAGGGTACAGAGGAGATTTATGAGGATGTTGCCGGGAGGGAAGAATCTTAGCTATGAGGGCAAATTGGATAGGCTGGGTTTGTTTTCCTTGGAACAGAGGAGGCTGAGAGGAGACCTCATTGAGGTGTATAAAATTATGAGGGACCTAGATATAGTGGATAGAAAGAATTTATTTCCCTTCGCAGAGGGATCAACAACCAGGGGACATAAATTTAAAGTAATTGGTAGAAGGTTTAGAGGGGATTTGAGGGGAAGTTTCTTCACGCGGAAGGTTGTGATGGCCTGGAACTCACTGCCTGAAGGGGTGATAGAGGCAGAAACCCTCACCACATTTAAAAAGTACTTGGATGTGCACTTTAAGGCCCCAAGTTTCCGCACGCGGAAAAACAGGCGCCCCTCCGAGCTGGGCGCCCGTTTTTCGCGCCGAAAACGGCGCCTGAAAAAAAACGCGCTATTCTCGAGCGCTTTGCAGCTCGATGTCAGCTTGGTGCGGTGCCCAGGGGGCGGAGCCTACCACTCGCGCCGATTTTGTAAGTAGGAGGGGGCGGGTACCATTTAAATGAGTTTTTTTTCGTGCCGGCAACCCTGAGCGTATGCGTTGGAGCGTTCGCGCACGCGCTGTGTGAAGGAAACATTGGCACTCGGCCATTTTTGTAGTTCTTTGTAGCTGTTTAATTTTTTAACATTTTTTAATACAACCACATTGCCCTTCCATGAGGCAGCCGTTTCCCGACGGGCCCGACCGACGGCAGGGGGGCCTCCTCCCCCCCCCCCCCCGCCGTCGGGAATGGCTGACTCAACTTCTGAGGCTTCCTGCAGCCTTCTCACTGCCTCCCCCCCACTGCCGTAGGTCGGGCCCTCACTGCCTCCCCCCCCCTGCCGTCGGGAACGGCTCCTGCCGTAGGTCGGGCCCTCACTGCCTCCCCCCCCCTGCCATTAGGAACGGCTGCTGCCGTAGGTCGGGCCCTCACTGCCTCCCCCCCCCTGCCGTCGGGAACGGCTCCTGCCGTAGGTCGGGCCCTCACTGCCTCCCCCCCCCCTGCCGTTAGGAACGGCTCCTGCCGTAGGTCGGGCCCTCACTGCCTCCCCCCCCCCCTGCCGTCGGGAACGGCTCCTGCCGTAGGTCGGGCCCTCACTGCCTCCCCCCCCTGCCGTCGGGAATGGCTGCCTCAACTTGTGAGGCTTCCTGCAGCCTTCTCCCTCCCTGAAAGGCCTGCCTGAAGCACTTTCACACAGGTAGGAACATGGTTTATTTAATCTTTTCTTTGCTTATAAATTTTTATTCAGGTTGGAATTATTTGTATCATATTTGTATAAGTATAACTAAGGATTTATTGTAGAATGTAATGACTTCCCTTCCCCCACCCCCCACCTCGTTCCAGACGCCTAATTTGTAACCTGCGCCTGATTTTTTAATGTGTAGACAAGGTTTTTTCAGGCCTACAAAAATCTTCACTTGCTCCATTCTAAGTTAGCTTGGAGTACGTTTTCACTGTGGAAACTTTCAAATCAGGCGTCAGTGGCCGGACATGCCCCCTTTTGGAAAAAAAAATTCTGTTCAAAAGTGAAACTGTTCTACATGACTAGAACTGCAGAAAACTTAAATGTGGAGAATTGCGATTTCTAAGATACTCCGTTCTCCACCAGTTGCTCCTAAAAATCAGGAGCAAATCATGTGGAAACTTGGGGCCTAAGTGCCGTACACCTAGAGCTGGAAAGTGGGATTAGGCTGGAT